>NW_023307744.1:0-2347 GCF_011077185.1 Oxyura jamaicensis
TCTGTCAGCAGGGCTTCGACCCTCAAGGATGAGGGGCCCTGAAGCTAGGTCAGGCTCCTCAACTCATGACAAACACAGTTGAGCAGCCCGCGGTGACCAAAGACCTCTGCCATCAATGACCCAGAAAGGCCTTGTTCCTCTTCCATTGCCCCTGGTCAAAACAAAGGGGCTAATGGCAACACGGGAGGCACTAAGAGGCAGGGAAGGTGTGCGGGACACCACCTTCCCTCTCCTGAGGAAGAGAGGAAGGAGGGAACAAATGTGAGCATGAACGCATCCCAAGGGACCTGCTTGAGATTGCTCCACACAAAGAGGCTTTTGTACAGTCCCAAACAGCACGGTCAGTGCAGCAAGGCAGAGCAGGTGCCTGCTGCGCTCTCCTAGAGGCTTCAGAAGCAGGGAGCACAGTGGTGGACTTGGCTCAAGGAGCTGTTTCCTGCCTGTCTGCCTTCTTTGTCCCAGGGGAGCTGCCTGGACATGGGGGGAGCACACCGTAAACGGACACCAGGAGGAGGCTGCACGAGCCATTGGGAAGTTGCTCTCCACTCTGCACTCGCAAGCTGTGTCAGCCTCTGCAGCAGACGGCAGTGCCGCAGCGAACGGGTCTATTGGACTGGCCGTGTTCACTTCAGCAGAGACAGAAAGCACCAAACGCGCTGCTGTGGCACCACCTGCATTCAGGAAGGCTTGGCATGCCCATATCCAGGCCCTTTTTGGGGGAAGGAGAGGTGTCTTGTGCAAGGATACGATCCTAGAGACACCGGTATGGCCCACCCGGGCTTTCCTTTAGCTTCTCCTCTGTGGCCCTGAAACACAGTGCGCTTATCAGTGGAAACCAGATTTTTCGCCAGGAACATCATCGCAGAAAGCCATCAGGTAAGGAGGGCAGTCATGCCATCTCCCTACCTTACACTCTCTTGTGCCTGCCACAAAGATTGGCATATTGCTTGAAAAAAATGCCAGAAAGAATCTTCTCCATCTGGTAGTGTTAGGGTTAAGAAACAATTTTTGATAATGAGATGGGAGATTCATAGCTAAATATTATCATGTACATAACCACGTTGTGGTTATGTGTCTGCTACGCTAACATTTTGGCGACCCAGATGGGACGGCGTGGGCACTGCTGAGGCGGATCGTGTCTCGATTACGCTCCAGCCAGCACCGAGGAGTTTCTCGGGGAGCCATCGACCTGCGACCAATCTCCGCTGCACACAACGTACCACTGGATAGGTAAGCAAAGGTGCTTTCTGGTTTTCGGTACCGATCTGGTCTGGAAAGCCTGCCGGTCAGACGCGGCGATAGCCACGCTCGGTTGGGCAGGGAGCTCCCGGGGTAAGCCTAGGCGCCGTCCATTAGACAGTAGCGAAAGCTCTGCAGGTTCGGCATTGGTGGTCTGGTATATGCTGCAGAATCAGCATCTGGTCTGGTAATGGTCTGGTAAGAGTTGCTGCGGCGACAGCACTCTCGGTTCTAACTCTTGCGTTCGGCATGAGTGGTCTGGTATACGCTGCAGGATCAGCATCTGGTCTGGTAAGCGTTGCTGCAGCAACAGCTCTCTAGGTTTTAACCCTTGTGTGGTAAGTGCTGCAGAGGCGGCACCTGGCTTGTGGTTGCTTTGTAAAGTTATATTGGTAATGGACAGGTTAAAAGGGATTTTAGGAAAGGGTGCGTCCATCCCACAATCGTCACCATTGGGATGTTTATTAGCCCATTGGAGAGAGGGAAGTTTTGGGCAAGAAATGCGAAAAGGGAAATTCATTGATTATTGTAATACTTGGTGGCCACAGTACGAATTGGAGGATCAGGAAAAATGGCCTGAAAATGGAACGTTACAATATAATACCATTTTACAGTTGATGTTGTTTTGTAAACGGGAGGGAAAACTGGATGAACTCCCATATGTAGAGTTATTTTTCTATTTGCGTAGAAAATCCGAGTGGCAGCGTGCTTGTGGAATAATGGTACTAGAAATATTTGCTAATGAACAATGTCAAGCCTGTACCAGGGACAGGCATTGTATGAAACACCAAGCTATGAAAAATAATTGCTGGAGGACAGACAGTTGAAATACAGATCTGGATATTGCACCGTCCGCCCCAGAACTAAGTCAGGATAAGGCAAGGGGGGATGAAGATAGTGGTAGTGATGGAAAGGAAGAAATACCAACTTTAGCATCCCCAATATCATATAGGACTCGGCAGCAGCAAAGGACAGGATGCGATACAAGTAAACAAAAAGGGAATATACTTGCTCCCCTCAGGCAGGGAGTAGGAACGGAGGGACTAATATATGTGAAAGTGCCCTTGACTCCTGGAGACTTAATAATTTGGAAACAGGCAGCAGGCAC
>NW_023307745.1:0-1519 GCF_011077185.1 Oxyura jamaicensis
TATAAGCAGTGCTCTGCAGCAATTAAAACATCAGCATGTTATCAGCAGGCTTCTCATCCTAATCCAAAACATAGCACCCTACCAGCTACTAGGAGGGAAAATAACTGTCCTAACTGAAACCAGGACATATATCCACCCCTTATTCCATACCATTTATGTCATGCTCAGGTTACACTTTTTCCAATACATTCTAGTTAATCACTATTTTCATCTATGGTAATGACGACACACAGTGTTAATAATAATTAACATAATACAACTCAACTCATGGGCTATTCTCACCCAGTATTAAATCCCCTTGAGGTACACACCGGACCTCCCCATTCTTTTGCATTACCCACCAAGTGCATCCAGGTCCCCGAGCAAAAGCAATCCCACGAATGGGTTTGCCTTTTCCTGAGGCAGGAGTAGCCCAGACTGTTTTACCTAGCATATTTCTTACATGCACTACAGGAACTTTATCCCCTTCTACTGTACGTAGCAGGTTTGATTGGGCAGGTCCAGCTCGGTTGGCAGATCCCCTAGTATTGACTAACCAGGTGGCCTTTGCCAAATGTGCATCCCAATTTCTGAATGTCCCAGCACCCATTGCTTTCAGTGTAGTCTTGAACAGTCCATTGTATCGCTCAACTTTACCAGAGGCTGGTGTGTGATAGGGGATGTGACATACCCACTCAATACCATGTTCTTTGGCCCAAGTATCTATAAGGTTTTTTCGGAAATGAGTCCCATTGTCTGACTCAATTCTTTCTGGGGTGCCATGTCGCCATAGCACTTGCTTTTCAAGGCCCAGGATAGTGTTCCGGGTGGTGGCATGGGGCACAGGATATGTTTCCAGCCATCCGGTGGTTGCTTCCACCATTGTAAGTACGTGGCGCTTACCATTGCGGGTTTGAGGGAGTGTGATGTAATCAATCTGCCAGGCCTCTCCATATTTATATTTCAGCCATCGTCCTCCATACCAAAGAGGCTTTGACCGTTTGGCTTGCTTGATTGCAGCACATGTTTCACAATCATGAATAACCTGTGCTATAGTGTCCATGGTCAGGTCCACCCCTCGATCACGAGCCAATCTGTATGTTGCATCTCTGCCTTGATGGCCTGAGGTCTCATGGGCCCATCGGGCTATAAATAGTTCACCCTTATGTTGCCAGTCCAGGTCCACCTGAGCCACTTCAATCTTGGCAGCCTGATCCACCTGCTGGTTGTTTTGATGTTCTTCAGTAGCCCGATTCTTGGGTACATGAGCATCTACATGGCGTACCTTTACAACCAGGTTCTCTACCCGGGCAGCAATATCTTGCCACAATGCAGCAGCCCAAATGGGTTTGCCCCTGCGCTGCCAGTTGTTCTGTTTCCATTGCTGTAACCACCCCCAAAGGGCATTTGCTACCATCCATGAATCAGTATATAGGTAGAGAACTGGCCACTTTTCTCGTTCAGCAATATCTAAAGCCAGCTGGATGGCTTTCACTTCTGCAAATTGACTCGATTCACCTTCTCCCTCAGCAGCTTCTGC
>NW_023307746.1:0-1031 GCF_011077185.1 Oxyura jamaicensis
GCTATACTGGGAGCTACTGGGACACCCTGAAGCAGCTTTAAGAAGCACCGAGTGGGTTTGGGGAAGCTCTAAAAATCAACTGGACTGTACTGGGAGACCTTTAGGAGCTACTGGGAGGTACTGGGAGGCCTTGAGGAGCTACTGGGCCATACTGGGAGGCCTTGAGGAGCTACTGGGCTATACTGGGAGCTACTGGGACACCCTGAAACACCTCCAAAGAGCACCGAGTGCATTTTAGGAACACTTGAGGAGCTACTGGGCCGTACTGGGAGACCTTTAGGAGCTACTGGGATATACTGGGAGGCCTTGAGGAGCTACTGGGCTATACTGGGAGCTACTGGGATACTCTGAAACACCTCCAAAAAGCAATGAATGGATTTTGGGAACCCCTGAGGAGCTACTGGGCTGTACTGGGAGACCTTTAGGAGCTGCAGGGTGGTACTGGGAGGCCTCGAGGAGCTACTGGGATATACTGGGAGGCCTCGAGGAGCTACTGGGACATACTGGGAGGCCTTGAGGAGCTACTGGGCCAAACTGGGAGCTACTGGGATACCCTGAAACACCTCCAGAAAGCAATGGGTGGGTTTTGGGAAGCTTTGAAGATCAACTGGGCCGTACTGGGAGACCTTGAGGAGCTACTGGGAGGTACTGGGAGGCCTTGAGGAGCTACTGGGCCATACTGGGAGGCCTCGAGGAGCTACTGGGCCATACTGGGAGCTACTGGGACACCCTGAAGCAGCTTTGAAAAGCACCGAGTGGGTTTGGGGAAGCTCTAAAAATCAACTGGGCCGTACTGGGAGACCTTTAGGAGCTACGGGGCTGTACTGGGAGACCTTTAGGAGCTATGGGGCGGTACTGGGAGGCCTCGAGGAGCTACTGGGCCATACTGGGAAGCCTTGAGGAGCTACTGGGCTATACTGGGAGCTACTGGGATGCCCTGAAACACCTCCAGAAAGCAATGGGTGGGTTTTGGGAAGCTTTGAAGATCAACTGGGCCGTACTGGGAGACTTTTAGGAGCTACTGGGAGGTA
>NW_023307747.1:0-8322 GCF_011077185.1 Oxyura jamaicensis
ATACTAGGGGATCTGCCAACCGACCTGGACCTGCCCAATCAAACCTGTTACGTACAGTAGAAGGGGATAAAGTTCCTCTAGTGCATCTAAGAAATATGCTAGGTATTGCTTGACTATGTTGACTATTGTTTTTTCCAACTCACTCCTAACCATGGGATAAACCAACAGGCAAAACTATGGAAAGCAGTAGGTCTTTCTACTAAGGGATTTTTGATTTCCCGTCCAATTCTCCGAGTGTGATTTCTCAAATACCCCTGTGACAAAGAATCATGTATCGTCACATTAGGGACTTCTGCTCCCAAGGTACAAGTTCCCATCCAGTTTTTTGGTAAAACCTTCCAAGCTGTATCATTACACAGCCAGTACCATCCTCTTCCCTCTGGCACTGGGCAAACTGTAGTGTTAACAAAAATTGAGGTACCAATAGATAAAGTGATGTTACAAGACGACTGGTTTCCCACATATGTTATGGGGTTACAATCAATTTTCCCTTGTCCTTTGGGTGGGTTACATCTCTGAACACAAGTATAATATGACTCTTGTACCTTAGGACTATTTATTTCTAATTTCAGAATCTCATCACCTTCAATACCCCAAGAGGTATTTCTCCATAAGTTTTCCCAGGATTTATTCCTAGGTAGGGGAATTCCGATTAGAGATATTCCTTTATCTCCATGCTCTGGCATATGTGTACATATCCAGCAATTTGTTTTACCCAGGGCGTGAGAAACTCCTTGTACCAGAGATAAATGTGCATTTTTATCCCATAAAGTATAAATTAGGTAGCCATCCCATTATAATTATGACCCGAAGAGCTGTAATTTGGTAGATCCTATTGGGGTAGCAGTCCATGATTTTCCAGGAGCTCTCTTCACTCTCGAATAGTGGATCCAAGCAGCTTGTTCTTTAATCTTGATAGCAGTATGCTTTGTCAACAACTCCTGATTTGGTCCGGTCCATCTTTCTTCTAGGGGTTGTCCTGAAAAAGTCTTTATATATACATAATCCCTGGGGCTTAAAGGGGTGGATTGGTTGATCCAGCCCTCTAGCCCTGGTCCCTAAAATCAATTTATGTACTTTATTTAATTGTTTCTGAAGTTCAGTTATATAAGCATATAAATATTCTGATCCTAACTGTGTTAGATCCTCTCCACTAAATAGAAATTGATATGGCCTCCCATATAAGATTTCAAAAGGACTCAAATTCTCCTTTACTCTAGGTTTAACTCTAATTCTAAGTAATGCTAAAGGAAGGGATTGAGGCCATGACAAATTAGCTTCTTGTCCGATTTTAGCTATTTGTTGTTTAATTAAATGGTTCATTTTTTCTACTTGTCCACTTGCCTTCGGTCTATAAGGAGTATGTAGCTGCCAATCTATTTTTAGAATCTTATTTATCTATTGTACCACTTGCGCACAAAAATGTGAACCTCTATCAGAGGACATTGCTACTGGAATCCCAAAGCATGGTATTATTTCATTTAACAAGACTTTAACCACTTCTCTTGCTCTGTTTGTTAAATATTGTGTATCAGTCTGGCCAAAAGAACCAATTAAGGAAAGCATTATTTTGGACAAAATACAAGTCTGATGAAAATTCAGGCTTTAAATTTATATGTAAACAATAAGATTCCTTTTTCGGAGAAGGAGCCAAGTTATGCTCCCTATAATCCTAATATTGCACCGGTGGCAGCAGCAGTTGCTCCAGGAAGGGAGACAGAGACTGTGATTAACACTGCCCCTAGAGAAGAGCGCACTCTAGGCTCTGGTAAGAATTAGAACAAGGTAGAAGAGATATTGAGAATTTTGCCTGCCCTGATACTAACAGTACTAACACTAACTGTGTATCCTCTTAAGTGAACTCCCCCCTCTCCTTACCGGCAAAGAGGTGTTAGGGGTTTTAAGAAGGAGATGAAGTCTTTTATTGAGGACCCCATCAGGCTAGCTGAACAATTAGACCAGTTCCTAGGGCCTAACTCTTTGGGGGGAAAAGATGTCTATACTAAGTATGTTGTTTACAGGGGGAGAAATGGGAACGATCAGGAGGAGAGATGCTATACAAGAATGGGAAAGAGCTCATCCTCCAGGACCAGGGGTAACACCGGCAGGGCAGAAATACCCACTTGCCGATCCTGGCTGGAATAATAATAATGCACAACACAGAAATCATATGAGAGACTTGGGGTCAGAATGAGAAAGTACTCGTGGATGAATCCCGAGGACCCGGTGTCCTGGGGGCTCTTGAAAGTTCATTTTGTGGGGCCAGGATGGAAAGGAGAGGAAGAGAGATGAAGGAATTGCAGGCAAGGAAGGCTGCCTGTGTTGCGGCCTGAATCCTAGCAGGGACAGGCTTTGATGGGATGTTTTAAGTGTGGCCACACTGGCCACTTCAGGAGGGAATATCTGGAGTGGAAGAAGGAGGAGAGAAGGAAAATGGGATGAAATACGGTATACTGATACGTTGTTTCAGCATCCTGGAGGGAGAAAGGTATGGAATTAAGTTGGGCAATGACTGAGACTTTGGTGAAAGCACAGGCTGGAGAAAGGTAAAAAGAAATGTTAAAAAGGGTTATTGAAGGTATTAAAGGTGTGGTATGTAGTGTTTGAGAGAGCTGTTTGAAGTTGAATGAGCAGGGAAAGAGGATGTAGGCATTACCTAAGTAACAGTCTAGAAATTTTGGTATATTTGCTGTGGTGTTTGGTCAGTTTCCCAAGTATCCGGGAGGGAAGGGAGGGGACTGGGTGGAGGGGGACAGCCTGTTCCACCAGGGGCCTCTCCACAGGCAATGGTGATGAGAATACTTACATGCTAAAGTATGGGGGACCAATAGTTAGCAGCAACATCTTGTGATAAATGACTGAGTCCCAAATAGAATTCTAATTGAAGTTTGTAATTTAATGAGCGAATAGAGGCAAGCAAAAAGCACTGGGTGCGCCGGGAGTCTCTGCTCTACCAAGACCCACACCTGTTACATCAGGTGGCTGATTTTTATGCTCCTAGACTAATACATATTCATCACTATTCCTAGAAAAGGCAGGGTTATTATAATTAGTTCCCGGAATCCAAACCCTCTCCGGACGCATGCGTATCAGTCTCTGGGGGTCTCTTGTGCTGAAGGCTCGTAGTCTTCCTCCCAGGCTTTGTCCTTTGGTCGTCCTTCAACTCCCCCTTTCTCCTTATTTGGTGGATCTCTTTGCCGGATATCAGAGGCTTGGGCAGTGTCCCATGCAAAAGTCAGCAGTTTCCTAAAAAAAACTCCTTGGTCCTCTTATCTCCCAGACTCGAGTCTCAATGTTCGCCCTTCAAAACCTCTATTTACACAAATTGCTGGATCGTCCCTTTGCATGATACAAGAACTATGTACACTAATCACTCTGTTTTTCTTAAATGGAAGGTTATATTTCATCATGCGGCCCTAGCATTGTTCTATACTGACACAAATCAAATGAACACATTTCACAATCCCCCATCTCCTTTTTCATGGTATTGATTTGTGTTTTCTTTTCCAATCGAGTTGATACTTGCCAAATTGGTACCAATTTTGGATCTTCTTTTGTTTTTATTATCATCAGGGAATGGGTTTTCCCTTTACCCTGGTTCTGGGTCAACAGGTACCACAGATATTTGCATTCCTTGTATAACCGAGAGTATTAGTCTGGTAAAAGAGGGTATTAAACATGGAATTATTAACAACCCTCCACATATTCCCAATACAGCTATCCCGATTCTAGTAAGCCAACCACCACCCATAAAGTCCCTCCATAATTCTCTTAAATTGATTTCATTCCAAGTTTGAACTGGGACGTGCAATTTTCTTCATTTCTTTTACAAGTTCATTCACAGCTTTTCCTTCATCATCAATCTCTAAACAGCAATTACTAAGGTTATTTTTGTTATTTATTTTTATAATTACTAGCAAATAATCTAAAGCTAAGCGATTTTGATACAAAGCAGTTCTCATCTTGGTATTTTGTTTTGCAATTAATCCGAGTGCATCTCCGGTTTTATTCACAACTATTTCTACTACAGCTTGCAACCTAATTATTCTATTAAGGATATATATTGGGGTCCTATAGCCCCAGTATCCGTCTTCTGCCCGCGTAGCTGGATCATAATAGGCTATGATTCTCTCAGGAGGCCATTCGTCATCTTTCCAATTCCCGATTTGTAAGCTTCGTTTGTGGTGCTTTCTCTTAGCTCATCAGCTTCAGTAAACATTGGGACTCCTAATAGCTCTCCCCGATTTATGGGTAACAGGAAAAAAATGGGTCTTATAGTTCCTAATATACAGGATCCTGTCCAATTTTTTGGTAAATATGCATAAGCTAGTTTGTCACAAACCCAATAATATCCTTCAGGGGTTGGCCAACCATTTGGTATGTTTGTTCCATTAGTCCAATTTCTAAATTGATTATTTATTTCCAGTGGGCTTCCTTCCCCATTTATCCCAGCTATTTTGAGTTTAATTCCATAGGTAACCTACTGGTCTTCCTTCACATTTTAGATTCTGCCAACAACTAACTCCAATTATATTTGTTTGGAGCACCCAGTGTTGTTTCCTATTACCCTTTCCCATTGTTTTCCATACTTGGGGATTGCTTATGTTGCTCTCCATAGTCTCCCATGGCCATCATTCACCTTGATTTGTTCCACCACAAACATAACATTTAGTTACGTTCAGTGATTTAGCAATATTTTCAGCTAGATTTACAAATAGATTTTTAGCAACTGTGGGGATTTCATATTTTACTCCTGTTTCCATTTCATGATAGAATGAGTTGAATAACAGTCTATGTTGCACTGACTCTCTTACCCTTTCTTTGATTCCAAGTTTGATAATTACACCTGGGTCTTGTCCTTTTCCATATATTTAAGTCTCATTTTTTTTGCACCCGGTTTCCAGTGTTCTAAATTATAAAGCGTTATATTGACAGGGTTACAATCTGGTCTGTACAATTGGGGGAAGCTTTTCCGTTTTCAGTCTTGGCTTCTAATCCCATTCCCGCACATTGCTGAGGCCATCCCCAACTGGGATCCGTACTCCAACAAGCAAAACCCCAATTTGAGGGTCCACAGTAATGATAACTCCTCTCCCACGGATAATCTCTTATCCAATCAGTGTAATACGTAGAAGCCACTGTTCCACCCTTTCTAGGACAAATGTACTTGGGCTGGTTACTATATCTCTTCCAACTCTGGCTTCCACAATCAGTATATGGGTCTTCATCTATAATATCACAGGCATCAAAGGTTATTGACACTGAGGTATTCAGGGTGGTTACAACTTCACTTGTTCCAATTAATTTACCTACTTTTGAATCTGTCTTCATTTCTACCCAATATTGATAAAGGAGTTCTTTCATAGCATACGGTCCTGTCACCTTCTCTGCACAGAGCATACTAAGTTAGGTTAAAAATGCAGCTTCCTCTTTTCTGGCCTTTACAGTCATAGACAGTATGATACACCAATGTCTGGGAGCTCAACTATCCTTTTCTAGTAGTTGACTGCAGTTGTTGGCCGTAGCTTGGGCCAAGAAACTCAGCCCAAGTAGGACTAGAAGAGGTCCGGTAAGGGCCATAGTGATCGGCGGCCACAGCCCGAAGGGGTTGCAGCCCTTCCTAGCCGCAGCACCAGTTCCCTATCCGGTCTTGCCCTCTTCCCTAATCTTAAAGGGGTGTATACTGCAGATAGCCTACTGTTACCTTCAGGGGATAATGCTTAACTGATCCCTGTTAATGATAAATCTCTTCCCTTAATAGGTATTTATTCAAGAGGTTCTTTGTTTACTAATTTGACAGGAGTAATTACAATAAAATTCCCACAGCAACTTAGCTTATGCTCTTTGATGAAGGCTTCTTCAAATCCGTCTGATAGTTTAGTTTCTCCTGGTTCAGATGGTACTTTCCACTCTTCCACCGGACCTTTTACTCATGACACGTGTCCATCCTGTTCCAGCAGTTCTCATGACTCACGGAAAACTGACTCCACAATCAGTAAGATTGTAAAGTAGGTATGTTTATTCAGCGCTGGGTGGCACGGAGGGTAGTCCCACCAAAGTTGTGCATCCCTAATGCGGCAACTTGCTTTCCTTATATACAGTAAAGAGTTACATATGCATGAAGTTTCCCAGAACACCTATACATACGCATAACCTGTCCCTGCTTAGTATTAAGATTAGCTCCAAAAAGTCATTTCCATAAACTCCTCCCATCTGCGCTTGCATGGTGAAACAAGCAAGCAATTAGTAAGTATAAAAGGATGATTAGCTAGCTAGGCAGTAGGATGAATCATTATCTAGGTATTAAGAATAGAATAGATTAGTTACTCAATATTATATATTAGTTACTCAATATTTTAGATGTAGAGCTTAGGGATATGGTTTAGTGGAGGACTTGTTCGTGTTAGGTCAGAGGTTGCACTCAGTGATCTTGGAGGTCTCTTCCAACCTAGACTATTCTGTGATTATCTGTTAGTCAAGGAAGAAGTAGTCTGAGTCTGGAAGATATACTATCAGGAGCCAAGAGGTGAAGAATAGGTGAAAACTAAGTAACAAAAGCTTGCCAGACATCCCATCTGGGGCAGGAAACAGATGGACAACAAGGACACAAATTAGCTCAGACTGATAAGGACATTGCAAACTTGCAAAATCACTACATTCTAGATAAAGGATACTATGAGGAAGACATACGGCCTTCCTCCCAAAGACCACTGCCCACATCCTTAAGACCCCTGCCCACAATCCTTGGAAGAATCTGCACAAGTGCAAAGGACTGATAAGCTAATTAGCATAAGAAGTGTGAGTAGGTGGGTTTAGGTAATGAATATGTATAGGCGTTAATTGAATATTCGTAGTTCTGCTGTATAAATATGAGATAGTTTGTCACTTTGGGTATGCATGTTAGGTGGAAGGATCCCCCGTGCATCCAGCGCTGTCAATAAAGAATACTTTGTCACTAAGAAGAAATTTGGACTTCGTTCTTTAAATCAACGGTGCCTTCTGGTGGTGGGCGCTGAGGGTCCTGTTATCTCGAGGCCTTGCATGTTTGACATTCTTTATCTTGTCCTTTTAAAAACAATCGTCCTTATCTCTGAGCCCTTGGTCACAGTCCGAACCATAAGGTTGGTTTGATCTGGTTCTTGGGGCCCCAAGGGCTCATCTGGTTCTTGCGGCCCCAGTGGCTCATCTGGAGGCCTAAGCGCAGCACAGGCCCAGTACATCGCAAATGTAGCACATATTAAGCAATGTCTATATATTTATTCTTAATCAGTCACTCTCTAATTTCTAATCCCATGTTTCAGTCCCCCCTTTTCTGGAAAATCTAGTAAATTCTTTTACTTAATGTAAAAAATTTTCTTCCCAATCTCTATATGTATCCTTCAATGCCTTGCCATGTACTTTCATCAAGGAAGCTAATATCGCCATTCGTTGTAACAATTTCCGATTCCAAACAAGCATTAAAAAAAGACAATATCAAACTTATGCCAACTAATATCAATAAAACAATAATTGGGTGACACAATGTGTTCAAAATCCCGGTTGCAGTTGGCAACCATCCAAAGAGGGCATCCCACCAGTTGTGATATGTGTCTTGTTTTATCAACTGGTGGGGTACCACTGGTGCCAAATATAGAAAATCACACCCGATGATTCTAACAAAGTTACAAATACAAAAGTTAGAATGTTTTTTGCTAGGGAGAGTTATAATCACCTTATCTACTTCTACGAAAGCACAAGCAGTTCTTAAACACACACACCCTTGACCAATATATACAAGCACAGTCTTTTGACTAGTATTTGGATGAATTTCAAAGTGGCAAACACCTTGCTCAGTGTCAAGACATACATCCTGAGCATCAAGTGTGTCGCTTTCACAAATAAATCCTTGTCGTTCCCGGGTAACACATGATTCCAGATTTACAGACTGTCATTTCCCATTCCCCATCCGTGCCCATGTTCTGTGTTCCGAACGATAGAGCACTGTCTCCTCATGGTTTAATCCTAGTGCAATGATGGGGGTGGATAATGTAAACTGTGGCATTACGTATAGTAAGCACAAAGGCAGTAGCCATGTTAACAATGGGATCATAGGTAAAATTTACCAGAGTCCAAGAAGATTGGAACTTCCTCTCAAAATCATTGGCATTATTCCAAACAGCCTTTCGGACTTCAGCTGGGAAAATGCCTTCACTTCCTTCCCTAATGATCAAGGCAGCTGTTGCCTGCATCCATAACTGTGCTTGTATACAACTAAGGGCTAAAGATACATTATCTTAACCATACTAAGTGCATCTATTATTAGTTTGTGGTCTTGGTCTTCAG
>NW_023307748.1:0-2529 GCF_011077185.1 Oxyura jamaicensis
GCACCGCAAGCGCTGCAAGCACTGGGAGCACTGGGAGCACCAGTAACACTCCTAGCACCAGTAGCACAAGCACCAGTAGCGCTGCGAGCACCGCAAGCACTCCAAGCACTCGTAGCCCTACAAGCCCCAGTAGCCCCAGTAGCCCCAGTAGCCCCAGTAACCCCCGCGGCCCCCCAGCCCCCCGCGGCGCTGCGGGTGCCGGCCCTGGCGGCGCGGTGCCGCCGTCGGTGGGCGGCGAGGGCGGCGCGGCGGGCGAAGCTCTGCCCGCACTCCACGCAGATGTTGGGCTCCTCGCCCGGCGCCGGGCCCTGGCGCACCGAGCGCGCCTTGCGCTTGCGGCCGGGCGGCGACGTCGCGATAGTGGGGGACGTCGCGATAGTCGGTGGCGATATCGCGATAGTCGGGGACGTCGCGATAGTGGGGGATGTCGCGATAGTGGGGGGCGTCACGATAGTGGGGGATGTCGCGATAGTCGGGGACGTCACGATAGTGGGGGATGTCGCGATAGTGGGGGGCGACGTCGCGATAGTCGGTGGCGATATCGCGATAGTTGGTGGTGATGTCGTGATAGTTGGTGGAGACGTCGCGATAGTGGGGGGCGACGTCGCGATAGCGGGGGGCGATGTTGCGATAGCTGGGGATGTCGCGATAGTGGGGGACGTCGCAATAGTGGGGGGTGGCGTCGCGATAGTTGGAGGGAACGTCGCGATAGTCGGTGGCGACGTCGCGATAGTCGGTGGGGACGTCGCGATAGTCGGTGGGGATGTCGTGATAGTGGGGGGTGACGTCGCGATAGTCGGCGCGGTCACGATGCTCGGCGAGGTCACGGTGGCTGGAGACGTCGCGATAGCCGGTGACGTCACGGCCCTTTGTGACGTCACGGCCCTCGGTGACGTCACGGCCCTCGGAGATGTCGCGATAGCGGGCGACGACGCGATGCTCGGCGACGTCACGACCGTTGGCGACGTCATGGCCCTTGGTGACGTCACGATAGGCGGTGATGTCACGGTAGACGGTGATGTCACGATAGGCGGTGACGTCACAGCTGCTGATGACGTCACGGTGGGTGGGGACCTCGTGGCGGGAGGGGGTTGCGTCGCGATAGGCGCTGATGTCGCGTTAGGCGATGACGTCACGAGCAGGGGCGAGGTCACGGCGGGGCGGGGCGGCTGCGGGGGGGGGGGGCCGGGGGGGGGGGGGGCGGGGCACGCGTGGGACCGGGAATCGGGGCAAAACGCGGCAAAAACGGGGCAAGTGAGCGAAAAACGGGGATAAACGCGCCGAAAATGGGGAAAATGAGCCCAAAATGGGAAATAACCAAAAAGGGGAAGAATGGGGAAAAAAAAGGGGGAAAATGGCCAAAAATGGGAATGAATGAGCCAAAACTGGAGATTATCGCACCAAAAATGGGATGAGCCAAAATTGGGGAAAACGAGCAAGAAACGGGCAATAACGCGCCAAAAATGGGGAAAATGGAAGGAAAATGGGAATAATGAGGGAAAAAAGTGAATTATTGCAGGAAAAACAGGAAATCGTGTACAGAAATGGGAAAAACGTCGGAGAAATGGAAATTAATGCTCAAAAATGTGAATTAATGCACAAAAAATGGGAATTAATGCACAAAAATGTGAATTAATGCACAGAAAAAGGGAAATAATGCACCAAAATGGGAAAAATGTCGGAAAAATGGGAATTAATGCTCAAAAATGGGAATTAATGCACCAAAAATGGGAAATAATGCACCAAAAATGGGAATAAACGCACAAAAATCTGAATTAAGGCACAGAAAAAGGGAATTAATGCTCAAAAAATGGGAAAAACATCAGGAAAATGGGAATTAATGCACAAAAATGTGAATTAATGGGAACAATTAATGGGAATTAATGGAAACAAATGCTCAAAAATTGGGACAAATGCACCGAAAACAGGAAATAATGCACAAAAATGGGGAAAATGTCAGGAAAATGGGAATTAATGCACAAAAAATGGGAAATAATGCACAAAAATGGGAAAAAAACTTGGAAAAATGGGAATTAATGCACAAAATTGTGAATTAATGCACAAAAAAAGGGAAATAATGCAGAAAAAATGGGAAAAATGTTGGAAAAATGGGAATTAATGCTCAAAAAGGGGAATTAATGCACCAAAAATGGGAATAAACGCACAAAAATGTGAATTAAGGCACAGAAACGGGGAAATAATGCACAAAAATGGGAAAAATGTCGGAAAAATGGGAATTAATGCTCAAAATGGGAATTAATGCGCAGAAAACGGGAAATAATGCACAAAAAATGGGATTAATAATGCACAAAAATGGGAAAAACGCCAGAAAAATGGGAATTAATGCACAAAATTGTGAATTAATGCACAAAAAAAGGGAAATAATGCAGAAAAAATGGGAATAAATGCACAAAAATATGAATTACTGCACAGAAAAAGGGAAATAATGCACAAAAAATGGGAAAAATGTCAGAAAAATGGGAATTAATGCTCAAAAATGGGAATTAATGCACCAAAAATGGGAATAAA
>NW_023307749.1:0-1994 GCF_011077185.1 Oxyura jamaicensis
ACTGGGAGAGGCAGAGAAAGGGGACTACGAACTATTCAAAAAGGCCCTGCTACGTGAGTTTGGGCTGACTCCTGAGATGTACCGGGGAAGGTTCCGGAGTCAAGATAAAACCCCTGAGATCTCATATCTGCAACTAGCCGTCCGCATGGAAAGATACGCCAGCAAGTGGGCTGGTGGGGCCCAGACGAAGGAGGACCTGATTAAACTGCTGGTACTGGAGCAACTGTATGAGCGGTGCCCATCCGACCTGAGGCTGTGGTTGGTGGACAGAAAGCCAGAGAACCCGCGACACGCCGGGCAGCTGGCTGATGAGTTTGTAAAGAGCCGGTCAGGGGGTGGCAGGGAGGAGCCCCAAAGGAACAGGCCCGCCGCGATGCAGAGAGAGAGTCACCCTGGGACCTCCCAAAGGGGGAATATGGGGAATCCCCTCCCACGGGGAAGGCCCAGCATCAGGGACAACCGACCGGCTCGAGGGGACCCACGGGACCTGAGCTGCTATTACTGCGGCCGAAGAGGCCACGTTCGGGCCCAGTGCCCCAAGCTCAAGGACAGACTGAGCAGACCGAACCCGCACCGGGTTAACTTGGTAGAGGCCCAGACGGACGAGGGGCAGGCTTCCCACGCAAGAGGGGCTGGCAGCTTATCAACTGCTCAAGAGAGAGAAGGGCCCCCGGCCAGCTTCTCTGGGGGGCCAGATGCTCCGGATTCAAAGTTCTCCGTTTACAGGGTTGGCGCGGGGCTGTCCCTGCGGAGCGAGTGCCTTGTTCCCCTGGAGGTGGATGGGAAGAAAGTTTATGGATACTGGGACACGGGCGCAGAGGTGACGCTGGCCCGGCCCGAGGTGGTGGCCCCAGATCAGGTGGTGCCCAACTCCTACCTGACCCTGACGGGGGTGGGCGGAACACCAGTCAAAGTGCCCGTGGCAAGGGTACACCTGAAGTGGGGGGCCAAGGAGGGCCCCAAGGATGTGGGGGTACACCCGTATTTGCCCACTGAGGTATTGATGGGGGGGGACCTGGAGAACTGGCCTTTTTTTTTTTTTTTTTTTTTTTTTGTGACCCGCAGTCAGAGCCGGCGAGGGGCCCTGCGCCCTGGCCTTGGGGGGGGTGCCTTGCCTGAGGCGCAGGACCCTAACCTGGTGGGGAGGGAACGCCCAGGGACGCGGCTCAGGGAGGCTGCAGCTTCGGACCCAGCGGGCGAGAAAGAGCAGGTGGCCATCCCTGTCCCAGCTGCTGAGTTCCAGGCCGAGTTACAGAGAGACCCCTCCTTGCGGAAGATAAGGGACCTGGCCGACCTCAATGCGGTACAGACCATGGGACGAGGTGGCCGGAAAAGGTTCCTGTGGGAGAAGGGGTTCCTGTACCGAGAATGGGCTCCCCCAGGGAAAATGGAGTCAGGGGGGATCAGGAGGCAGCTGGTGGTACCCCAGAAGTATCGCCGCCAGCTGCTGTGCCGGGCCCATGACATTCCCCTCTCAGGGCACCAGGGAACCTGGCGTACCCAGCAGAGGCTGCTACGGAGCTTTTACTGGCCTGGGGTCTTTGTTACTGTCCGACAGTACTGCGGATCCTGTGACCCCTGTCAGAGGGGGAGGAAGGCCTGGGACAAGGGGAAAACAGCTTTAGGACCCTTGCCCAGCATAAAGGATCCTTTCCGGAGGGTGGCCAAGGTTAAAAGGGCGGCTCTAAACCAAGAGAGCCCAAAGCACAGACCTCCAGACTGGAGCGCTGGGAGAAGACCACAGCCCAGTTGGAACCCCAGAGGTATGGGGGTGGGAAAAGGGCACAGGCCGCATAAACCTTCCCACATGCGAACTGCGAGTGCCATCAAGCACCCCCGACCTAAGGGGGGGCGTGGAACGGAAGGGGCCTGGTGTAATTCTCACCAAGGAACTGGAGGGATGCGGGGGCATCCATGGGAACGGGGGTAGGTTCGAACTTCCCCGGGTCACTGGCTAAAGTGACCCTGCTCAGTTCGGTCTCGAAGGGGGGAGA
>NW_023307750.1:0-1340 GCF_011077185.1 Oxyura jamaicensis
CCATAACACTCACTAGGATGCCATAGCAACACTCACTATGATGCCATGGCAACAGTCACTATAAGCCCATAGCAACTGTCAATATGAGCCCGTAGCAACAGTCACTAGGAGCCCATAGCAATACTCACTATGAGCCCATAACAACAATCACGATGATGCCATAACACTCACTGTGATGCCATAACAACACTCAGTATAAGGCCAAAACCACGCTCACCGTGATGCCATAACCACACTCACCGTGATGCCATAACACTCACTCTGAGACCCTGACCCTCTTTTGACACTCTAACATGCATTGTGATGTCCTAAAATGCACTGTGATGCCCTAACACTCACTGTGATGCCGTAACACTTACATTGACGACCTAACACTCACTGTGATCAAGGAAACCTCAATGTGATCCCATAACACCAACTATGATGCCGTAACAACACACACTATAATGCCATAAAAACACTCACAATTACATGAGAACCACTCTCACTATGATGCTATTACAACACTCACTATGAGGCCATAACACTCACTAGGAGCCCACAGCATCACTTACGTTCCCATAGCAACACTCACTATTAGCCCATAGCAACACTCACTATGAGCTAATAACAACAATCACTATAATGTCATAACACTCACTATGAGCTCAAAAACTCACTATAATGCCGTAACACTCACTATGATGCCATAACATTCGCTCTGATGCCATAACCACACTTTCTCTGATGCCGTCACCACACTTGCTCTGATGCCATAACCGCACTCGCTCTGATGCCATAACCACACTCGCTACGATGCCATAACCACACTCGCTCTGATGCCATAACACTCGCTATGAAACCAAAACACTTGCTACGATGCCATAACACAAACTATGATTGCATACCGCACACTATGCTGCAATAACTCCCACATGAGGCCTCTTTGTGAGGACGCCTACAAGGGGAGCCATCTCTCAGGTACCTGCTTTGCAGGGGGGTTGGACCCCATAATCTTTCAAGCTTCCTTCCAAAACCTACAGTGGTGTGATTCCGTGATAACCCTCGCTGCGAGGCCCTAACACTCGCTGCCAGGCCCTAAGACTCGCTGCCAGGCCCTAACACTCACTGCAGTGCCCTAACACTAGGTGCCAGGCCCTAACACTCCCTTGGAGGCCCTAACACTCCCTGAGAGGCCCTAACAACACTCACTACGATTCCAAAATCACACTCACTGTGATGCACTAACAACACTCAATATGATGCAATAACAACACACACTCTGAGGCGTAAACCACCCTCACTATGATGGCGTGATATTGACCATGTTGCCATAACATTCACTATGATGCCATAACACT
>NW_023307751.1:0-2536 GCF_011077185.1 Oxyura jamaicensis
TCCTCCTTATCTTTGAGCCCTTACTCACAGTCCGAACAATAAGGTTATGTTGATCTGGTTCTTGGAGCCCCAGGGGCTCATCAGGAGGCCTAGGCTCAGCACAGGCCCAGTATATCACAAACGTAGCACATATTAAACAATGAGTGTTGTCTATATATTTATTCTTAATCAGTCACTCTCTAACTTCTAAACCCATGTTTTACCGGGGCTGGCCGTGTTGCTTACAGGCAGTAGTGGCAGCTGCCTTATTAGCAGAAGCAGAGAAGTGGATCACAGATGCAAGATTACTAAAATATGAAGGAATTTTAATTTCCTCCCCAAAATTATCATTAGAGACAACTTCCCTGCAGAACCCTGCTCAGTTTCTCTATGGCCAAATGAGCCCCTAGAACCAGATTTAGAGGAAGTGAAATTGCTAACAGGGGAACGGATATATGTAGATGGTTCCTCATGAGTAGTGGAAGGGAAGTGGAAATCAGGATATGCATTAGTGAATGGAAAAACTTTTGAAATAATTGAAATATTATTTGAAATATTTTGAAATAATTGAATCTGGACCTTTGAGTCCAAGCTGGTCGGCACAGGCCTGTGAGTTGTATGCTATATTGTGGGCCTTAAGACTGTTAAAGGACAAAAGTCCTTTTATACAGATTCAAAATACGCCTTTGGAGTGGTACACACATTTGTTAAAATATGGGAAGAGCGAGGGCTCATCAGTTCACAGGGAAAGGGATTGGTGCATCAAGAACTGATTACCCAAGTTTTGCAGGCCATACGAGGGCCTAAAGAAATTGCTGTAGTACATGTTAAAGGACATCAGCGAGACCTCGCTCCTCAGATCAGAGGAAACAACTTGGCAGACCAAGAGGCCAATGGGCCTCATTAATGAATATATGAATAATAGAAACAAGGGAAGAATGCCCAGACTGTTGGTATGGATGCAATCCTATGCTGATGCCCTATCCAGGGAAGGGAAAATGAGGAATATACATACTGTTATAATGGGCCAACTTATACTCTATTCAGTTTTACCATACAGGAAAAGAACAAAATTATTCAAATGGGAATAAAGGAGACTGATAAAGGTAAATGGACGCTACCTGATGGACGGGAGATACTCCCGAAATCGGCACCTTCGAGGGTGTTACAGAGATTACATGAAAATACTCACTGGGGAACCCAAGCATTGGTGGATCAATTTGCGACAAAATATATGTGTATTGGGATCTATAATATAGCAAAATGAATTGTAAATGATTGTACAACTTGTAGAAAGGTAAACACCCAACAGATGAGAGAAAAAGTGTTGGGAGGTCGGAAATTGGCTCACCGACCTTTTGCCAAAATCCAATTGGACTTTACAGAACTTCCAAACAGGAAGGTACAAATATTTACAAGTAATTGTGGATCATCTCATGCATTTTGTTGAAGCCTTTCTGACGGCAAGAGCTACGGCTCAAACCGTGGTAAAAATATTACTTGACCCTCACTTTGTCTCTAAAGTAAAAATAAAAATAAAATAAAAAAAAAATCTCGAGAGACCATGAGAGCCTTAGGAACAAGTTGGAAATACCACACTCCGTGGCATCCCCAAATTTCTGGAAAGGTAGAGCGAATGAATGGTGAAATTAAGAAACAACTAACTAAACTCATGCTGGAAACTAAAGCCTCTTGGGTAAAATGTTTACCTCTCGCGCTGTTAAACATACGGACACAGCCCAGAACTGATGTAGGAATTCCTCCTTTTGAAATGCTATATGGCATGCCTTATGATTTGGAACTGCCATCTGACCACCCTCAATTACAGGATGACCAGTTGAGATTCATAAGATACAACCTGGGGACAAGGTTTAAAGAGACGTATTTAACACATTGGGAAGGTCCCTATGTTGTGTTGCTCACGTGAAAGGACCAGTTAAGTGGGAAGCTGCCCCAGGTCCTGATGATTTGAAGCTGACACCGAAATGGACTCAATAAGTATTGTGTATTATCCGTATATCGTGGTGATTTAAAGAACAAAGTCAAAATTTCTTCTTAGTGACAAAATATTCTTTATTGACAGCGCTGGATGCACGGGGGATCCTTCCACCTAACGTGCATACCCGAAGTGACAAACTATCTCATATTTATACAGCAGAACTACGAATATTCAATTAATGCCCATACATACTCATTACCTAAACCCGCCTACTCACGCTTCTTATACTAATTAGCTTATCAGTCCTTTGCACTTGCACAGATTCTTCCAAGAATTGTGGGCAGGGTTCTTAAGGAGGTGGGCAGTGGTCTTTGGGAGGAAGGCCATATGTCTTCCTCATAGTATACTTTTCACCCTTTATCTAAAATGTAGTGATTTTGCAAGTTTGCAATGTCCTTATCAGTCTGAGCTAATTTGTGTCCTTGTTGTCCATCTGTTTCCTGCCCAAGACGGGATATCTGGCAAGTTTTTGTTACTTAGTTTTCACCTATTCTTCACCTCTTGGCTCCTGATAGTATATCTTACAGACTCAGACTACTTCTTCCTTGACTAACAGAT
>NW_023307752.1:0-10001 GCF_011077185.1 Oxyura jamaicensis
CTCCTTCCCCAGCTTCATTTTTATAACCAGCAGATCTGCTGGGGTAGATTCCCTCGGTCCTCTTCAGTCGTCTTTTGCACGCGTGACCACCACCTCCCTTCCCCAGTTCCCTTTTCCATTTCTTTTCTGTTCCAGGCATTCACTTTTCCAATGCCCGGATTTCTTACATAGGGCACATTGATCCTTGCCTAGCCGGGGCTGTTCCTGTCTCGGCCTCCTTTTTCCTTCTTCCCTAATAACTGCTATCAGCCTCTTCTGCGTGTTTAATTGAGGAAGATAAAAGTCCTCTCTCCTTCCAAATTGCCCCATGTGCATGCACCACACCAAAGGCATATTTCAAATCTGTCCAAATGTTTGCCAGCTCAAGAGCTCTTATCAAGGTGATGATTTCCACCTTTTGGGCTGATGTTTGTTACCGCATATCCTGTGAGGCAAAATCCCCAGCAGACGAAGCTGCTGCCATTTATGTACCAATCCTCCCCATCTTCTAGGGGTGTTTCCTAGAAGTCTGGTCAGCTGGAGTATACCGTGTTCATGGTCTTGATGCAAGATCTGGCGATCTGGAAACAGTTACTGAAGAAAGAGGCTGGGTTCATAGCATGAGTGCCAAAAAAATATTAGTAAACTAATAGTCCATGATACACGTTCCTTTTCTTCTTCAGTAGCTATCATTTGTGTATTGCAACAGTGTCCCCTTTTCCCGAAGGGGTCTTTCAAACTTCAAGATCACAGGCTTGTTGTTTCCCGAATATGGTGGGGTTATTCTTGAACCCTTGTGGTAACACTGTCCAAGTAATCTGAGTTTTCCGTCCCTCTATTAGGATTTTCCCATTCAAAGGCAAAGAGTTTCTGTTTTTCATTTGCAATGGGCAGGCGGAATAAGGCATCCTTTAAATCTAGTACCATGAACCAAACTTGACTATTTTTGTCATTTTGTAATTCCAATCATTTTTCCCAATTTAAATTTCAAGCATTCCAAAAAAAAAACACCTTTTCCTGTTGGCCAGTTGCTCCTATTACATTTACAGAGTAATTAACACAGAGAAAGAAGCTCCCTTAACCAACAAAAAATTCAAGGCCCTCTCTTTGTTCCCTAGCTTTATTTCAACCAGTGGACCTGCTAGGGTAGATGTCCCAGGTCCCCCTTATTCCTGACTTTTGTATGTTTATCCTGCAGCCGAAGACAGTTTCTTTCTGATATCAGGGGGCCAATTGCCCTAGAAAGAGGCTAGCCAATTGCCTCTGTTTTCTGAAGCCAGGTCCATTTTTTATTTGTTTATTTTTTTCTTCATTGCATTTCAAAAGTTGGTTCAAAAATTCCATAGGGCTTTCTTTTGGACCTTGTTGGAACAAAGTCTCAATTCCCAATTTAACCAGATTTCAGTATAGCCATTCATAACTTCCGGGGTGATTAGGGTCTCAGATGCGGGGGTTGGTCAGGGGAATGCAATCCTTGGTAGTTCCCTCAGGTTGTTTTAAGAGTTAATTGCTTTTCTGTTTCCATTACAACTCTCTCGGACCCATCATGGTCCCTCTGCCCCAGAGGGCTCACACCTTCTGTGATTTTGAGATCTCAGCCTCGGGTTGAGGCAGAACTATTAACATCCCTATATCCTCTTTCCCTGCTCATTCAGCTTCAGACAGCTTTATCAAATACTACATGCCACACCTTTAACACCTTCAACAACCCTTTTAACACTTCCTTTATCTTTCTCCAGCCTGTACTTTTCTAATGCCAGCACCAAAGGCTCAGTCAGGGGCCAACTTAATTCCATACCTTTTCCCTCCAAGATGCTGAAACAACATATCAGTGTATACAACATTTCATCCCATTTCCCTCCTCTCCTCAAAAACAACATTGATTGCAAGATAGTGCAATCAACTAGGTAGAGCAAGGTAGTGCAAGATAGTGCAATAAACTAGGTAAGAAGGGGGATGGGGCTGAAGCAAGGATTGTTGGAGCTGTGCCAGGGGGAACAATAGCAAGGCTGGGGGATAAGGCAATGGCCCAGCTGAAGTGCATCTACACCAATGCACGCAGCATGGGTAACAAACAGGAGGAGCTGGAAGCCATCGTGCAGCACGCAGGCTACGACTTGGTTGCCATCACGGAGACGTGGTGGGACCATTCTCATGACTGGAGTGCTGCAATGACTGGCTATAAACTCTTCAGAAGGGACAGGCAGCACAGAAGGGGTGGTGGAGTGGCTCTCTATATTAGAGAGTCTTTCGATGTTGTAGAACTCGAGGCTGGGCATGACAAAGTCGAGTCCCTTTGGGTTAGGATTGGCGGGGCCAACAAGGCTAGCGTCCTGGTCGGGGTCTGTTACAGACCGCCGAACCAGGATGAGGAGACGGATGAGGAGTTCTACAGGCAGCTGGCAGAAGTTGCGAAATCGTCAGTGCTGGTTCTCGTGGGGGACTTCAACTTCCCTGACATATCCTGGAAGCACAACACAGCCCAGAGAAAGCAGTCTAGGAGGTTTCTGGAGAGCGTGGAAGATAGCTTCCTGATGCAGCTGGTTAGTGAGCCTACCAGGGGTGGCGCCCCGCTAGACCTTCTCTTCACAAACAGAGAAGGACTGGTGGAGGATGTGATTGTCGGGAGCTGTCTTGGGCAGAGTGACCATGAAATGGTGGAGTTCTCTATTCTTGGCAAGGCCAGGAAGGGGATCAGTAAAACCACTGTATTGGACTTTTGGAGGCCTGACTTTGTGCTGCTGAGGACACTGGTTGGTAGAGTCCCTTGGGAGGCGGTTCTGAAGGGCAGAGGAGTCCAGGAAGGCTGGGCGCTCTTCAAGAGGGAAATCTTAATGGCGCAGGAATGGTCTGCCCCCACGTGCACAAAGACGAGCTGGCGTGGAAGAAGACCGGCCTGGCTGAGCAGAGAGCTGTGGCTCGAGCTTAGGAGAAAAAAGAGGGTTTATAATCTTTGGAAAAGTGGGCAGGCCACTAGGGAGGACTATAAGGATATCGCGAGGCTGTGCAGGGACAAAATTAGAAAAGCCAAAGCTCATCTGGAGCTCAGTCTGGCTACTGCCGTTAAAGATAACAAAAAATGTTTTTATAAATACATCAACACGAAAAGGAGGACTAAGGAGAATCTCCATCCTTTACTGGATGCAGGGGGAAACTTAGTTACAAGAGATGAGGAAAAGGTGGAGGTGCTTAATGCCTTCTTCGCCTCAGTCTTTAACGGCAATACCGATTGTTCTCTGGATACCCAGTACCCTGAACTGGTGGAAGGGGATGGGGAGAGAGATGTGGCCCTCACTATCCATGAAGAAATGGTTGGTGACCTGGTACGGCACTTGGATGTGCACAAGTCGATGGGGCCGGATGGGATCCACCCGAGGGTACTGAGAGAACTGGCAGAGGTGCTGGCCAAGCCGCTTTTCATCATTTATCAGCAGTCCTGGCTATCGGGGGAGGTCCCAGTTGACTGGCGGCTAGCAAATGTGATGCCCATCTACAAGAAGGGCCGGAGGACTAACCCGGGAAACTACAGGCCTGTTAGTTTGACCTCAGTGCCAGGGAAGCTCATGGAGCAGATTATCTTGAGAGTCATCACGCAGCACTTGCAGGGTAAGCAGGCGATCAGGCCCAGTCAGCATGGGTTTATGAAGGGCAGGTCTTGCTTGACGAACCTGATCTCCTTCTATGACAAAGTGACGTGCTGGGTGGATGAGGGAAAGGCTGTGGATGTGGTCTACCTTGACTTCAGCAAGGCTTTTGACACCGTCCCCCACAGCATTCTCCTCAGGAAACTGGCTGCTCATGGCTTGGACTGGCGCACACTTCGTTGGGTTAAGAGCTGGCTGGATGGCCGGGCCCAGAGAGTTGTGGTGAATGGAGTCAAATCCAGTTGGAGGCCGGTCACTAGTGGAGTCCCCCGGTGCTCGGTACTGGGGCCAGTTCTCTTTAACATCTTCATCGATGATCTGGACGAGGGGATCGAGTGCACCCTCAGCAAGTTTGCAGACAACACCAAGTTAGGTGCGTGTGTCGATCTGCTCGAGGGTAGGAAGGCTCTGCAGGAGGATCTGGAGAGGCTGGACCGATGGGCCGAGGTCAACTGCATGAAGTTCAACAAGGCCAAGTGCCGGGTCCTGCACCTGGGGCGCAATAACCCCAAGCAGAGCTACAGGCTGGGAGGTGAGTGGTTGGAGAGCTGCCAGGCAGAGAAGGACCTGGGAGTGATAGTGGACAGTCGGCTGAATATGAGCCAGCAGTGTGCTCAGGTGGCCAAGAAGGCCAACAGCATCCTGGCCTGTATAAGAAACAGTGTGGCCAGCAGGGCCAGGGAGGTGATCGTCCCCCTGTACTCGGCTCTGGTGAGGCCGCACCTTGAGTACTGTGTTCAGTTTTGGGCCCCTCGCTACAAGAAGGACATGGAGGTGCTTGAGCGAGTCCAGTGAAGGGCTACGAAGCTGGTGAGGGGCCTGGAGAACAAGTCTTACGAGGAGCGGCTGAGGGAGCTGGGCTTATTCAGCCTGGAAAAGAGGAGGCTCAGGGGTGACCTTATCGCTCTCTACAGGTACCTGAAGGGAGGCTGTAGCGAGGTGGGGGTTGGTCTGTTCTCCCACATGCCTGGTGACAGGACGAGGGGGAATGGGCTAAAGTTGCGCCAGGGGAGTTTTAGATTGGATGTTAGGAAGAACTTCTTTACCGAAAGGGTTGTTAGACATTGGAACGGGCTGCCCAGGAAAGTGGTTGAGTCACCATCCCTGGAGGTCTTTAAAAGACGTTTAGATGTAGAGCTTAGGGATATGGTTTAGTGGGGACTGTTAGTGTTAGGTCAGAGGTTGGACTTGATGATCTTGAGGTCTCTTCCAACCTAGAAATTCTGTGATTCTGTGATTCTGTGATTCTGTGATAGTGTTATAGTCAATTGATCCATAAAGTGGCCATTTAGCTTATATAGTGGCCACCATTGATTGCAATACTTAGTGAAAGTCCTCTTGCTTTCTGTGCCCCCAGTTCTAACACTATCCTTCCAATGTGCCAATATGTACCCAAGGAGGCTTTCTTTAAAACGTCTTTGTTTTGGATACTACTCATCTGCTTGATTTCCCATTCCCATTTATTTATTTATTACTATTCCTTATTAGATACTGGCCCTTGTTTCAATTTCCACACAAATGTTTTTATTGTAGGTTTTTACTATCTTTTCCTAATCTTCTTCCCAAATGTCCCAATTCTCTGGGATTAAACTCTTCTTTCCACATACAAACTTTACTGTTTCAGATTATTAGTGAACCCCGTTCCAATCATAAATCCACAGGACTTCGGGAAAACACCTCAATCACTCAGCCTTTCATCTCCTAGACAAACAATACCACCTTTTCCACAAAATTTACATTTCAAAGGACCGAATTTCAAGCCAAATGCCAATTTTTCTCATGCAGTTTTTTAGTAAGCCCCTACCAAACAAGGAATCACTCCTGTGTATCCATCAATATGGGGGTTTAAAAAGGTATTGAGGCCTAAATAAATTTGCTCTGCCCCTTACCAAATTCCCAGGGCTCAAGCCCAAACCACCAAAGAAGTGACTCTTCTTTCTGCCACTTTGATAATCAGTCAGGCCCTCCCCCCCCAATACTTGGGAAACTGACCAAACACCACAGCAAATATACCAAAACTTCTAGACTGTTACTTAGATAATGCTCCCACCTTTCTTCTCGTCACACTCAAAACATTTAAGAGCAAAAATAGGATCACAAGATACACTGCGGGGTGTGATATGCAACAGATGTTTGTTCATTGTTTCTTGTATTAAGCAAGAAAGAAGTTCTGTTTGAAGAGTGGAGGGGGGGAGTAAGTGAAGGTTTTCTGTGGTGATAAAAACTGTGAAGCGCCTGGCTAGGTATTTATGACCTTCTTTTATGTAAAGAAGTCATTTGAAGTCGACAAGAAAGAGGAAGCTCCTTCCTCCCTTTCCCTCCCTTTCTCTCCTGTCCAAGGCTCATGTAAATCACTCCCTGATAAGCCATTAAGTTAGTTTGGCAATGTCCTGTCTCCCTGCCTCTTGCTGGGCCGACATGACCAGATAAGGGAAAAGAAGTTGAGTCACAATGCAGAGGAAGACTACAGCCTTCATCCTCATGACCACCAGAGAGACTGACACAACCCCCTAGCAACAGTGTGTGCAGTCGCAGAACATACCTGGATATGCCACGTGTTCACCAGACTATAAAAGGGGACTCTGGAGGGGGGTGTGCGCGCGCCGTTGGTAGAGCCTGAGACTCCCCGGCCACCCAGCACTGTTTTGCTTGTTGGCTGATTACTTAAAATCATTTGCATTATTGGACATGACCCTCTCTGTCAATTAATTGAGAGCTAATTTATAACACCGGGCATATATATTGGGCACCACCATGAACACTCAGATAAAACAGCACTTCTTTTCGGTCTGTCATGCACTTTGTTTGTCTCCGGCTGCTCCTCTCACAGAGAATACGGAACCTCGGATTTGCTCGATCTACTCCCAAGATCGCTAGTGGCCAATCTCTATCGGTCAGCAAATCCCCCTTGACCACTCTATCGGTCAGCTTGTAGGGTACCCTCCTCCCTTACGGCTGCATGCCAGACGTCTCTGCGTGTAGGGTACCCTCCTCCCTCCTGCTGCACGCCAGACGTCTCTGCGCGATTTACCAGCTGCCCCGGCCACGCGTACGACTTACAAGCCCTTCCTGTACTGTAAAACATACCATTTGTCCGCAGCTTCAGGAGGTCCTTGTCTGCTCCCTTGGTGAGTGGCTGGGAGTGGAGTCCCCTCTGAGGAAAATACTCAGGGTGCACCTAGGGGCGTCAGCTCCTCAGTCGATCCTGCAGCCGAGCAGAGCGTCTCCTGCCTGGCTTGCCAAATGACTCACGGAAAACTGACTCCACAATCAGTAAGATTGTAAAGTAGGTATGTTTATTCAGTGCTGGGAGGCACAGGGGCGTAGTCCCACCAAAGTTGTGCGTCCCTAACGCGGCAACTTGCTTTCCTTATATACAGTAAAGAGTTACATATGCATGAACTTTCCCAGAACACCTATACATATGCATAACCTGTCCCTGCTTAGTATTAAGATTAGCTCCAAGAAGTCACTTCCATAAACTCCTCCCATCTGCGCTTGCACTGTGCCTTCTGGTGGTGGGCGCTGAGGGTCCTGTTATCTCGAGGCCTTACATGTTTGACATTCTTTATCTTGTCCTTTTAAAAACAATCGTCCTTATCTCTGAGCCCTTGGTCACAGTCCAAACCATAAGGTTGGTTTGATCTGTGTAATGAACATTAAATACTGTGAGATTTGTTAATCAAACTGATCTTGTAACAAACATTGTATAAGGAATTTGATAATTGTTAAGCAAGCCGGTTGGGCAACTTTCCAAGCCACTGCTTCTCATGTTACCTTGTGAGTGTAACTTGTTGAGATCCTATCTGTAGCAAATTCCTGATAAGCTAACGAAGGCAGCAACTGAGATGGCCAAATAAGGACATGCTTGCTAGAGGCCACGATCCACAATGCAGAGGAAGACTACGGCCTTCATCTTCACGACCACCAGAGGGCTTGTGACGACCCCCTTGTCACAGTCTACGCAACCGCAGAGCACACCAGGACGTGATACGTATACCCGGAACAACCAGGCTATAAGAAGAGGACTCTGGCGGGGGTGAGGTGCGCGCCATTGGTGGAGCAGAGACTCCCTGGCCGCCCAGCACTGTTCTGCTTGCTTGGTTGCTTGCTTAATAAATTCGGCTTTGATAAATATTTTACTGAGAGTGGGTTTTTCATTGCCACTTATAACAATTTGGTGCCGTGACTCGGATGCAGGTTAATTTGTTCGGGGATCTGAGCTTGAGGGGGGCGCCCCATCTTCCGATGGCCCTCGAGTGACTGATCCCTCTTCCAAAACCTGTACGTCTGAACCCTAAATTCGGGCAAGCAGGCAGAAGAATCCCGCGGTACCCCATAATTTTTGTGCACGAAGATCCGAACGAAGACTCAGGATTGAGTAAGTATTGGTGCGTGGTTCCGTTTGGTCGGGGTGGGTTTCCCGAAGTGCGATTGAATGAGACGCTCCTGGGGAGCGAAGTGAGTGCGGACCCTCCTGTAGTGCGGTTCCCATTGCCCGCGAGGGCGTGGGCCACAAACGAGGGGAGTGTGTGTGTGTGAGTATACAGGGGCACTTCGGAAGATGGGGCAGAAGAAAAGCAAGCCTTCTGACCCCATTGGTGGCCCTAAGGTAGGGTTGCCCGCTATACTGCCAGAAAGTCCTTTAGGGTTGATGATTGCCCACTGGGAGGACTGGCCTTTGAGAGAAGGCAAGATTAGAGAAAAGATGGTATATTACTGTATGCAGGTGTGGGGAAGGAAACAAATAAGAGGAGATCACCTATACTGGCCTGTTTGTGGGTCCTTTGATAATTGGGTTTGCCAAGCTCTAAATAGGGAAACGATTCGGAGGGCAGGCATGAGAGTTTGGGATCAGCAACACCAACATGGTCCCGGCGCAGACATAAAATGGCCATTACAGTGGCCGAACTGGGACAACCAGAATGTTGAACATAGGACCCATATGGCAGATCTGCGCACTATAATTGTTCAAGGGATTAAGGAATCTGTTCCCAGAGGACAGAACATTAATAAAGCATTTAGCGAACACCAAAGGAAGGATGAAACCCCCACTGAGTGGCTAGAGAGAGACTGCGGAAGAATCTGCATCTACACTTGGGATTAGACCCTGCCACTCCCGTAGGACAGGCTCTATTGAAAACTCAGTTTGTGGCAAAATCGTGGATGGATATTAGAAGGAAATTAGAAAAATTGGAGGATTGGCAGAAGAGGGGATTAGATGAATTACTGAGGGAAGCTCAGAAGATGTACGCGCGAAAAGAGGAGGAGACTCAGAAGAGGCAGGCAAGGATTTTGGTGGCGGCAGTCTGAGAAGGACAAAAGGCAGCTCCAACCCGCACAGGGGGAGCGGGTATTTCAAAACCCAGGGAAAGGCCCCAAAGGAGTCAGAGTGATTTGAGGGACATGAGGCAGGTTGAGTGTTTCTATTGTCAGAAGAAAGGGCACATGAAAAGGAATTGAAGGAAGCGCATACAGGATGAGCAGATGTTTAAGGAAGATTAGGGGGATCAGGGGCTCTATTTGCTGGGGACCCCTAAGAAAACGGAGCGCTTGATAAAATTAGAGTTGGGTCCTCTGCACCAAGAAATGGACTTCCTTGTGGACTCAGGGGCAGAAAGATCTACACTCCAGGCTGTGCTCCGGGGGTATTCACCTTCCCCAGAGAAATTGCAAGTAATAGGAGCAAAAGGAGAACCATTTAAGGTCCCGATAATAAAGGGAGTAAAAATAGAAACCCCATCTCGGTGTATAGTAGGATCCTTTTTACTGGTGCCTGAAGCAGAATATAACCTATTAGGAAGGGATCTGATGGTAGAGCTGGGAATCAACTTAGAAGTAAGAAATGAGGAAATCGCAGTTCAGCTGTGTACCCTCACTGTGGAAGACGAGGCAAAAATCAATCCTGAGGTGTTGTATACTCCTGAGTCAGTGGGGAAACTGGACATCACCCCTTTTGAAATTACCATTAGAAATCCTGAAATCCCCATTTGAGAAAAACAGTACCCAATGTCGCAAGAGGGTAGAAAGGGGTTGCAGCCGGAAATTGAAAGACTATTGAAACGAGGGTTATTGGAACCCTGCATGTCACCCCACAACACTCCTATACTACCCATTAAGAAGTTAGATGGCTCTTACTGTTATAAATTAGCTCTCAATTTAATTGACAGAGAGGGTCATGTCTGTCCTGGTTTCAGTTAGGACAGTTATTTTTCCTCCTAGTAGCTGGTAGGGTGCTATGTTTTGGATTAGGATGAGAAGAGTTCTGATAACATGCTGATGTTTTAATTGCTGGAGAGCAATGCTTACACTATGCCAAGGACTTTTCAGCTCTTAGAAGAGGATATTTTAAGGACCCAAAAGGGTTCCGCTGGGCTT
>NW_023307753.1:0-1345 GCF_011077185.1 Oxyura jamaicensis
CCTCTCTTGCTGCAGCCCAGGATGCAGTTGGCCTTCCGGGCTACAAGTGTACGTTGCTGTCTCACACCAAGCTTTTCATCCATCAGAAGCCCCAGGTGCTTCCCTGCAAGACTGCTCTCAAGGAGTTCTTCTCCCAGCCTGTCCTCCTGTCTGGAATTTCCCTGGCCCAGGTACAGCACCTTGCACTTGGACTTGTTGAACCTCCTTAGGTTCACATGGTCCCAAATTTCAAGCTTCCCCAGGACCCTTTGCATGACATCCCTTCCTCTGTTGCATCCACTACACCACTCAGCTTGGTGTCATCTGCGACCTTGCTGGGGGTGCACTCTACCCCACTGTCCCTGTCACTGAGAAAGATATGAAGCAGTACCGGTCTCAAGATAGACGCCTGAGGGACACCACCCGTCAACAAACTCCACTTGGACATAAAACCGTTGACCATTGCTCTCTGGGTGTGACCTTCAAGCCAACTCCTTATCCACTCAATGGTGCGCCCATCAAATGCATATCTCTCCAATTTGGAGACCAGGATGTCATGGCAGAGCACGTCAAAGGTCTGACAGAAATCCAAGTAGATGGCATCAGTTCTTCTACCGTTTTCGTATGACGTGGTCGCTCCATTGTAGAAAGCCACCAGAGTGGTCTGGCATAATTTACCCTTCTGGCATAGAAGCCACGCTGGCTCTCTTGGATCACCTCTTTGTCTTGCATGTGTCATGACATTGCTTCCAGAAGGATCTTTTCCATGGTCTTGCCAGGCACAGAGGTGAGGCTCACTGTTCTGTAGTTCCCTGGGTTCTCCTTTCTACACTTAATCAAAATGGGAGTGATGTTTCCCTTTTTCCAGTCAGTACGGACTTCACCCAACTGCCAGGACTTTTCAGACATGATGGAGAGAGGCTTGGCAACTACATCAGCCAGTTCCCTCAGGACCCTGGGACGCATGTCATCAAGCCCCATAGACTTGTATTGTTGAGTTTCATCAGGTGGTCTCGAACCTGCTCTTCACTCACAGCGGGTGGGACTTTGCCCCCCAGCCTCTATCGGTGGGCTCAGGGAAATGAAAGACTTGGAAGCCTGACTGGCAGTGAATACTAAGACTAAGGCAAAGACATTGCTGGACATTGCTGAGTCCCTCAGCCTTCTCCATGTCTGTCATTAGCAGTTCACCCTTCTCATCCATCAGAGGGAGTACACCCTTCCTGGCCTTTCTTTTTTGAGCAATATATCTGTAAAATCTCTTCCTGTTATTCTTTGCATCCCTTGCTAAGCTCAGTTCCATCCATTCCTTGGCTTTCCTTATCCCATCCCTGCACATCCAAAACTGAAGCATGTGAGAGGGCCT
>NW_023307754.1:0-5183 GCF_011077185.1 Oxyura jamaicensis
TCAGCTGTCCTGGCTCTGTCCCCTCCCAGCTCTTGCTGCACCCCCAGTCTGCCCGCTGACAGGACAGAGCGAGAAGGTGAAAAGTCCTTGGCTTAGTGTAAGCACTGTTCTGCAACAATTAAAACATCAGCATGTTATCAGCACTCTTCTCATCCTAATCCAAAACATAGCACCTTACCAGCTACTAGGAGGAAAATAACTCTGTCTTAACTGAAACCAGGACACTGAGATCCATTCCTGGTGCTCTTTACCATATGCTGTACTGCAGTATTGTCTCCTGCTGAGCTCACAGAAGATCTGCCTGGTCTCTGTGACACCCTTAGGCAGAGAAACTCAGAGCTCCAGGAAGGAGCAAGTCTTCTTCAGATGAAGATGCAGTGAAGATGCAGTCTTGGTGATGAGGTTTCTGTGAAAAAAGTGGGGTCCCTCAGGGCTCTATCTTAGGGCCAGTCCTCTTCAATGTCTTTATAAATGATTTGGATGTAGGACTGGAGGGTTTTTTGAGCAAATTTGCCGACGACACCAAACTTGGAGGAGTTGTAGACTCGGACGAGGGTGGAAAGGCCTTGCAGAGAGATCTGGACAGGTTGGAGAACTGGGCGATCACCAACCGCATGAAGTTTAACAAAAGCAAGTGCCGGATCCTGCACCTGGGGTGAGGCAACCCTGGCCGTACATACAGACTGGGCGACGAGATGCTGGAGTGCAGCCCTGCAGAGAGGGATCTGGGGGTCGTGGTTGACAGCAAGTTGAATATGAGCCAGCAGTGTGCCCTGGCAGCCAAGAGAGCCAACCATATCCTGGGGTGCATCAAGCACGGCATCGCTAGTAGGGCAAGTGAAGTGATTGTCCCACTCTACTCTGCGCTGGTGCGGCCTCACCTTGAGTACTGTGTGCAGTTCTGGGCACCACAGTACAAAAAGGGCATTCAACTGTTGGAGAGTGTGCAGAGGAGGGCGACAAAGATGGTGAAAGGCCTGGAGTGGATGACGTATGAAGAGTGGCTGAGGTCAGTGGGCCTGTTCAGCCTAGAGAAGAGGAAGCTGAGGGGGGACCTCATCATGGTCTACAGCTTCCTCGTGAGGAGGAGTGGGGAGGCATGTGACCTATTCTCCATAAACACCAGTGATAGAACCCGCGGGAATGGGGTGAAGCTGAGGCAGGGGAAGTTTAGACTAGATATCAGGAGGAGATTTTGCACTGAGAGGGTGATTGTGCACCGGAACAGGCTCCCCAGTGAAGTAGTCACTGTACCAAGCCTGTCTGAATTTAAGAAATGTTTGGACTGTGCACTTAGTCACATGGTCTAAACTTTTGGGTAGACCTGTGCGGTGCAAGGAGTTGGACTTGATGATCCTTATGGATCCCTTCCAACTCGGAATATTCTATGGTTCTATAAATATGGTTTAGGTTTTGCTCAGAAAAGTCTCTCTAACTTGTCACTGTCTTTTCCTCCATGGACAGGTCCACATGTGCAGAGGCATTGAATGTCCAACAGCAGCTTCCCCACTGAGTTCCTCCTCCTGCCATTTGCAGACATGCGTGAGCTGCAGCTCCTGCACTTTGGGCTCTTCCTGGGCATCTACCTGGCTGCCCTCCTGGGCAACGGCCTCATCCTCACCGCCGTAGCATGCGACCACCGCCTCCACACTCCCATGTACTTTTTCCTCCTCAACCTCGCCCTCCTTGACCTGGGTTGCATCTCCAACACACTCCCCAAAGCCATGGCCAATGCACTCTGGGACATCAATACCATCTCCTACTCAGGATGTGCTGCCCAGGTCTTTATGTTTGCTGTCTTTACTCCAGCAGAGTTTTATGTTCTCACCATCATGGCCTATGACCGCTACATTGCCATCTGCAAACCCCTGCACTACGGGACCATCATAAGTGGCAAAATTTGTGTCTACATGGCAGCAGCTGCCTGGGGTAGTGGCTTTCTCCATGCTGTGCTGCACACTGCCAATACCTTTTTCCTTCCATTCTGCCAAGGCAATTCTGTGGACCAGTTCTTCTGTGAACTTCCCCAGATCCTCAAGCTCTCCTGCTCAGATGCCTACTTCAGGGAAGCTGGGCTTATTGTTTTTACTGCATGTTCACTTTTAGTGTGTTTCCTTTTCATTCTTTACTCCTACATGCAGATCTTCAGGGCTGTGCTGAGGATATCCTCTGAGCCTGGACGGTACAAAGCCTTTTCCACTTGCCTTCCTCACCTTGCCATAGTCTCCCTGTACACCACCACTGGCACATTTGCCTACTTGAGACCCCCATCCATGTCCTCATCATCCCTGAATATTTTACTAGCAGTTCTGTACTCAGTGTTGACTCCAGCAGTGAACCCCCTCATCTACAGCATGAGGAATCAAGTGCTGAAGGATGCAGTGTGCAAAGTGACGTCTGGGTGTTTTTCAGAAGCAATAAAATTCCTATCCTCTGCATATCACTGATAATGAAACTCATTACTGACCAACATACTGTTTTCATTTTTTCCTTTTCCTTTTCCTTTTCCTTTTCCTTTTCCTTTTCCTTTTCCTTTTCCTTTTCCTTTTACTTTCCTTTACTGATTTTAAGGTAGTCCACAAAGAAATAGGATGATATTTGTGTTCCACAGACAAAGCAGAGCTCTGCAACACCAGGAAATGGGAAAGGAATCAAGAAAATTATTAATTATTCAGCCAGTGAAATTTTATATTGTGGATTGAGTGAATCACCCCAAAACTCCTCCTGGCATTGGAAATAAGTTGGACTTGATAATGCTTGTGGGTCCCTCCCAGCTCGGGCTATTCCATGAGTCTCTGACTCTGAAGAAGGCCGGCTATCTGTGCACACCCTCCATGGCCACAGAACCACTTGGGTGGGAGGCAGGCAGTGGCAGTGCCCCCCACCAGCTGGCTCTGCCTTCCCAGCCTGACCAGCACGGCCCTACAGACTGCCCCCATGGCCCCACAAACCACAGCCCCCTTGCTCTGCAGAGCAGCAGCGCCAGCTTGGGGGCTGTGGGCAGCATGGGCAGGGGCTCCAGGAATGGCTGCTCAGGCCAGCCCAGATGGGCTGACCTGGGGCAAGTCTGTGTGGGACCTGGGGTGTCCCGGGAGCAGAGCAGGGCACTGTGTGTGTGCAGTGGTGCTGCTTGAGGAGCCCCAGGACCAGCAGTGTGGTGCTGTGCTGTGCTGGGGAGTGGGGCTGGCCTGAGAGCTGCAAGGTTTTTGGGGTAAGAGGGTGGGGGCTGTGGATCTCCTGGAGGTGACAGCAGCAGAGTATGTATTTGTCTTGTTGACATGATATGTTAATGGAGTGGATGTGGTTAGATGAACCTGGGTCAGCCCATTTCAATAAGCCATTCCTGAGGGTTGCCATCAATTCTTTCAGGACAGACGGTTTCTTAAGGTCATTTACTTTTCAGGGTAAAGTCCTCTGGGGAGCCACTTGAATTATTTTTTCAGCCTTTACAATGATTTCCTGCAAAGTTCTCAACATTTCTCTAAAATGCACATTCAGTGCTTGATTCACTTTTCCACACAGGGGTGGCCATTCCCTTCAGGATGCCCTGGAGTTGCTAAAGGCTACGTGAAGAAACATGAGTCTGGCTGTGTGGAAGGCCTTCTGAAGCATGAGCTGGTTGGCAGGCAGAGTACCTGAGGGATTGTGCAGGGCATCCCCTGCACCCGGTGCTCCTGGGTGGGCTGGGAAGAGGCCTCCTGAGCACAACAGCTCCTTGTAGCCCTGTGGATGCTGGCTGGGAGGTCACTTCTGTCCCAGCCCCTGGCTGGCCAACAGCAGGGAGGCAGAGCCTCTGAGGTCATCAAGGCCACCAGAAAGCTGCTCCCAACAGGGGGCACATTAGGGGAGGTCAGGAGAAATCTGGGAGAATAATGGTGGGAAATCTGGGGCAGAGAAGTTTGGCTTGGCTAAGAGAAAAGAAAGATTTTGAAGAGGTGAGAGGGATTCGGGTAAGGCTGCCATTGCAGCTGCACTTACGAAGAAAGCATTCATGTCAAGTCCTGGCAATATTTCTAACCAGTATCCATAAGCCCTACCCCTACATCTAAATGCTATCTCCCTCTCTGCAGAGGATCCACTACTCTTACCCCGAACCTCAAACCTCACCTGGCATGGGTTAGCCAAGTCCCAAACCCATAAAGCCTTACTATAGCTCAATTCTCACCCTATTCCTCAGCCTTTTGTCCCTAGCATTGAATTCCAGCCTTAACATAATTCCTCAACAGAGCCCTGAAGAAAATCCCAACGGATAACATAGTCTCTACACTACACACAGACTGGAACCCAAAGCTGAAAACACAGGCCTCCCTCAAATATTCTGCCCAACCACTAACCCTGGAAGGCAAGATCTAATCCCTAAAGCCTAACCTGAGCACCTAATCCCCAAATCCTGCATTCCTATGGTCTAGTCACCTAACTGAAGCAGTTTGGCTTCATGAGTCTAGGCAGTGCTTGAGAGGTCCCGCAGCAGTCACTTGGTCTTGGAGGAGGCAGGGGAGGTGACATGGATCTGGTCGGGTCACAGGACTCAAGGAGGAGATGGGTGGGGATGCTCCCCTGAAGTCAGATGTGCCTCAGGATCTCAGGAGGTAGCAGAAGGCCCATGGCTGTGCAGATGGGTTTCAGGGCATATTCTCAAACTTGTTTGACAATTCCTTGAACTGCACAGGCTGGAAATACTGCACTGAGCACTTTGTTGAGCTTTCCATCCCAGAGCAGGGTTAGCACATGCCCTGAGCCAAATGCAGTATCTGTGAGGTGGTCTGGTCCCTTGGTCCTGGAATGGACAGGGTGTGTGTCAAACATCTTGTCCTGTAGGGAAATGCATGGGTGTGCAGAGCTGGCCCCTGGTAGTGCAGTTCCTGGTGCCCTGGGGTGTGTGTGTTGGGTTTGGTGTAAACACCTGGGCTGATTTCTAACCTCCCACCTAAGCACAAGGGCAGAATAGCTTACCCCCTGCCAATACCCTCCTTGTTTTATCTCATCCATGGTGGGCAGAGCCAAAAAACCTCAGAGCAGTTCTCCCAGAGTTTGCCTCTGCTAGCAGCCCTTGATGTGCCTTGCCATTGCCTGCTCATGGGTCTACTGGTGCTTGTCTGGGTTCTGTTTTTACTTTGCAGGTGGGAGGTTGTGTTGGGAAAGGGTTTTTTAGCCGGGGGAGGGGGTCGGGGGGGGGGGGGGGG
>NW_023307755.1:0-4092 GCF_011077185.1 Oxyura jamaicensis
ATAGGCCTGTTAGTTTGACCTCAGTGCCAGGGAAGCTCATGGAGCAGATTATCTTGGGTGTCATCATGCAGCAGTTGCAGGGCAAGCAGGCGATCAGGCCTAGTCAGCATGGGTTTATGAAGGGCAGGTCCTGCTTGACAAACCTGATCTCCTTTTATGACAAACTGACATGCTTCGTGGATGAGGGAAAGGCTGTGGATGTGGTCTACCTTGACTTCAGTAAGGCATTTGACACCGTCCCCCACAGCATTCTCCTCAGGAAACTGGCTGCTCATGGCTTGAACTGGCGTACACTTCATTGGGTTAAGAGCTGGCTGGATGTCCAGGCCCAGAGAGTTGTGGTGAATGGAGTCAAATCCAGTTGGAGGCCGGTCACTAGTGGAGTCCCCCAGGGCTCGGTACTGGGGCCAGTCCTCTTTAATATCTTTATATTTAATGGGTGAGGGGATCGAGCGTACCCTCAGTAAGTTTGCAGACGACACCAAGTTAGGTGCGTATGTCGATCTGCTCGAGGGTAGGAAGGCTCTGCAGGAGGATCTGGATAGGCTGGACCAATGGGCCAAGGCCAACGGTATGAAGTTCAACAAGGCCAAGTGCTGGGTTCTGCACCTGGGGCACAACAAGCCCAAACAGCACTCCAGGCTGGGAGATGTGTGGTTAGAAAGCTGCCTGGCAGAGAAGGACCTGGGAGTAGTGGTTGATAGTCAGATGAATATGAGCCAGCAGTGTGCTCAGGAGGCCACGAAGGCCAACAGCATCCTGGCTTGCATAAGAAACAGTGTGGCCAGCAGGACTAGGGAAGTGATTGTCCCCCTGTACTCAGCTCTGGTGAGGCCCCACCTCGAGTACTGCGTTCAGTTTTGGGCCCCTCGCTACAAGAAGGACATGGAGGTGCTTGAGCGAGTCCAGAGAAGGGCTACAAAGCTGGTGAAGGGTCTGGAGAACAAGTCTTAAGAGGAGTGGCTGAGGGAGCTGGGATTGTTCAGCCTGGAGAAGAGGAGGCTCAGGGGCAACCTTATTGCACTCTACAGGTACCTGAAAGGAGGCTGTAGCGAGGTGGCGGTTGGTCTATTCTCCCATGTGCCTGGTGACAGGACGAGGGGGAAGGGGTTAAGTTGCACCAGGGGAGGTTTAGGTTGGATATTAGGAAGAACTTCTTAACTGAAAAGTTTATTAGGCATTGGAATAGGCTGCCCAGGGCTGTGGTTGAGTCAACCATCCCTTGGAGGTCTTTAAAAGATGTTTAGATGTAGAGCTTAGGGATATGGTTTAGTGGAGGACTTGTTAGTGTTAGGTCAGAGGTTTGAGTAGGTGATCCTGGAGGTCTCTTCCAATCTAGATGATTCAGTGATTCTGTGAATAAAACAGTACAGGATTGCTATTGCAATATTAATATGCTTTGAAAGGACTCTATATGTTACGTAAATCACATAAGTTCCAGTTCATTCCCAAAAATTATTTTCTAATGGGAAGAATTAGTAATAACCATTATTAATCACAAGAAATGCTCAGAGAATTGTTTCCTTGTTTTAAATCTGGAAGCAAATATTCTGCATTCCATTCAATGAGAATTAGATAGCCACCTTGCTATCCCAATTCTGTTTCTCTGACAAGCCATACACAAAGAAAATATAAATGGTATTGGACTGGCTGCCTTTTGGAAGCATGCAATGGAAATGTAGTAATGGTAACTATTAACATTGTGCCTAACATACATTTACCAAGTAGACTAGCGTCCAAAAGAAAAACCTAGATCAAAAAGCTTCTTCTACATAAACCATCTATATAGCTGGTGAGACATTACTGCCAAAATATATTTATGGAAGTGAAAATATTCCATGGAAAGTACTGATTTCCATAAAAACTTCCTGGGACTTTTAGAACAAGAGAGCAGCTTTCCTCCCTTGCACTGACACTGTTCTCTAACAAACCGATTCATCTCACTACACTCGCACACATCACAGAATTAAAGAGAAGTTTTCTGTCAGGTTAGCATGTTGAACTGAGGGACAAAGGAATCAGACAAGTACTAGGGATGACCATATGGGATTTTCTAAGAGGAAAAATGTTGGTACAGAGCATGTACCTACCATTTTGCACATCTGAAGCAAATTACTTTTGTAGAATTCTTTGCAGAATTTAAGGAATAAATATGTTACTTTAAGAATGTGCCTTTAAACAGAAAAAACTGTGAACAATGGTCAGAAATGGACAGTCAGAATAAGTGCACATGACACTTTTTTTTCATAGAATCCTGATTTCCAACCGTTTCAGCTTGCAGAAGTTTCTGACACCAGTGTGAGCACGGCTCTTTAGCAATCCTCTGAGCTCTCTTCTCACACAGACTTTCTCACCCCTGAGAACTCTCATGAGCAGCAGTCTTTTCTAAAGACTTGTCCAGTCTCCCCTTGTACTGACAGTTTTCCATTCACAGCATCCTTCAGTGAAGTTCTATAGATCTACTACCCACCATATGACCTCCTTTTCTTTGTTTTGAACATAGGTTTAAGTACCATCAGTTATTCTGGCTTTGGAAGAGACCCTTAAAGCTGGCATTTGCTTTCCAAGTCACAATTTTGCAGATCTCTTCAATAGTTACCTCAAAGTTTTGTTGAGTAGTTACAGCCTACTTCTAGTCATTCCTTGCACAGAAGCCATTCCATCCCTTTGATCATTCTTACTGCCTTCTATCCCACTTCTATAAAGGGGACTCTAGATGGTTTTTCCCTTTGTGCATCACTTCACATTAATGTATACTAAATTTCATCTGCCATCTTATTGCTAAGTACCTCAGTCTTGTATGGTTCTTCTGTCATTCTCCAAGGTCTGCTCTCATTCCTATATAGAATAGCATAAAATCATTTCCTTGCCAATTTAAGTAAAGACACCAGACTCTCGTCTGAAATAATTCAGGTGCAGGCACATATTCTTTTCTGATACTGAGGGCAGTAACTTCCAGCAGAGGTGCAACGTGACTGTTACCTAAGGTGCAGTAATGTCACAATAACAGTTTGACAGCAATCAGAGATTTTCCACACTTTCTTTGAGAAATGCAGGGCCTAACGTCTCATGCCTTGCACATCCAAAATTTCTACTAAAGGCAATGAGAACTTTTTCCTTATAAAGATACAAGGCTGGATGCTCACTGGAAAGTTAAGTAAACAAATTGAGGGTGGCTTTCCCATAAAAACATGCAGACATACAAGAGCTTTTTTTACTCCTTTAAGCACATTTTTACAATTTATCTATGAAGTTTTGTTAAAACTGAGCCTGGTGCTTCAATTGCACAATATCTAGCATAATTACAATACAGCATTTATATTTGGCCAGAAAACCTCCACTAGACACTAAAATCCTGCTCTGAAGTATATACATGCCATCTACCCACTCCGAGATATCTTTATCTGAGTTATAGAAAATTAACATACATTTCAAAATCCATTTGTCATTAAGAAAAACTACATTAAAGACACTGTTCATTTGTTAGCTATTATGATACATAGAAAATATAATCAAACTTACCAAAAATATATTCAGCTTAATATCTTATTTACTTTGTATGCAGATAATTATTGTAGCAAGGCACAGCTATTTATATTTTGTGAGCTATAATAAATTGGGAATGATGAACAATATTTTATTCTACCAAAAATCAATAGGTATATCCAAAAGAAAAACAGAAATATTATCCCATCTCTTTAGAATATCATTCAAGTATTTTAAGTTGTTCTTAAAAAGAAGTACACCTGGCCCATTAAATATAAAAGTAAACAATAAAAGAACATTCTTTCTCAGAAATAAACAGCAATAAACCCAATACAAAAAAGCGGAAACAGTAATGAAGCTGAAAATGATCTGAACACTCACTGTGCTGGTATTTCAGTTTGATATTTGAAACAGAGTGAAGACAATGCTGGACTACAATCAATTTCTCCAAGAACCGATGACTACTCCCTCGAAATTAGCAGACCTGCAAGGAGAAATACAGTCATTCTTGAAGATCAGCTGCCATCTAGTGTATAGTAAGAAAATTGTTTAAAATATCGTGTGTGTGTGTGTGTGTGTGTGTGTGTGTGTGTGTGTGTGTGTGTG
>NW_023307756.1:0-4473 GCF_011077185.1 Oxyura jamaicensis
GGAAAAGTGGGGCTATATTTACAGCACGTTGAACTGAATGAACTCCCTGTGTCTGAATCACTACCAGAAAGCAGTGTTGTACAACAAAATCTGGAAGTTTCTCCAAAGATGTTGCCACTAAATTAATAATATTAATTAATAAAATATAATTGATTAAAAAGTACTCATCTACTGCCATGAAATACTGTTACTATTAAACTTTATGTTCTGGTTTGGAGACAAAAAGGAATATAGGTAAGGCATGAGCATGTGATTTTCTGTTTCCTTAAGGTGGTGAGCTTTAATTCTATTCATGCTAAGTCTCAGTGAGACATACCAGCATCCTTGTGGACCCATTCATTTTAATGCTGTAAAATCGTGGGTCAGATGATTCAAAGCCTTAATGTAATGTACTCAAGTAGGGGAAAGGTGAATTGGTATCATTTATTTTAAAAAGTCATATGGTGGATTTGGATTTGTTTGTTTGTTTCTAAGTTTGTACTAATATAAAAATCACGAGCACGCTTGTTGAAAAGTGAAAGTTATTTTTCTGTAAGTGCATTTACTCTATTTTTGAACAAACAGAAGTATCAAATACTTGTTTAAATATTAAGTTGGTGTTTTGAGCCTGCAAAACTTAATATTGGCTTTAAAACTCTGCTTTCATAAGTACCATTTATTATATCACTATATTTCTGATGTTTGCATAATCATAAAAGGACCTCAAAACTTGAATACACAGACTGAAATAAAAGCGGAGAGCCTTGAATATGTCAGTGTGCTATATAGTGGCCTTTGAGGACTGTCATGATAACCCTTTTACATTACATTACAAAGTTAATGTTTTAGTCCTAAACTTTCAGGACCCCTTAGTACAGAAGAAAGCTTTATACAATTACTGATGTGAATTTCTCTAAAAATGTATATTTTTGTGTCCAGTTGTATTATTTAAGTGTTCCTTTGTATCAATTTATGTATGCTTCTGTTGTGGTTTAACCCGGCCGGCAGCTAAACACCACACAGCCGTTCGCTCATCCTCCCCTCTCTATGGGATAGGGGAGAGAAACGAGAAAAACTGAAGCCTGCGGGTTGAGATAGAGACAGTTTATTGGGACAGAAAATAATAATAATGATGTGTACGGAGCGGGTGGTGCATGGTGCACTTGCTTGCTATCTGCTGACCGATGCCCAGCCTGTCCCCAGGTGGCTGGCCCCCCCACCCCGGCTAGCCACCCCTATGCATTGTTTAGCATGACATCAGATGGTATGGAATACCCCTTTGGCCAGTTTGGGTCAGCTGTCCTGGGTCTGTCCCCTCCCAGCTCCTGCTGCACCCCCAGCCTGCTCGCTGGCAGGACAGAGTGAGGAGCTGAAAAGTCCTTGGCTTAGTGTAAGCACTGCTCTGCAGCAATTAAAACATCAGTGTGTTATCAACATTAGTCTCATTCTAAATCCAAAACATAGCACTCTACCTGCTACTGGGAGGAAAATTAATTATATCCTAACTAAACCAGGACAGCTTCTAAAACAAAGAAGGAAGAGTAGGGGTGTGAACCCTAGGAAAAGATACATAAAGTATGCTATGTTTTTTAATTTTTTTTTTAATCGATGGACGGAAGGTCCTTGCATCTGTCCGTGCAGGAGAAAAAGCAACAAACAGATCTAGAAGACAGATCTGGGAGAAACTCAGTTAAAGGAAGAGCACAAGTCATTGAAAAATAAATAAATAAATAAAAATAAAAAATTACAGCACCAATTACTGGGAAGGGCCCTACACTCTAATAACTTGGGGGCCGAGGTTGTGCTTGTGTTTTAACAGAAGCCGGTCCTAGATGGATGTCAGCACCACGAGTCTGTCCGGCTGTCTCATCATCTGCCTTAACATGATCACAGCACCCTCCTCTGCGGTTTGGACTCCAGCTCAAACAAAAAACAACGTCTGGGAGTATCCGGCTGGCATATGCAGGACCTACAAACAAGGACTCCAGGAGCTGGAGGGGCAGCCAGAGCCCCCCCTGCCTGGGCAGCACTCAGTACCTGCCTCTCCCAGGGTTGTGGTTACAAAGTTTGTTAAAGATAGAATTAGTATGCCTGGTAGTTTTTCTCTGTGTTTTAGTTTGTGTTAATCGTGCTTTCTTAAGTTGTGTTAATCATGCTTTTTTATGTTAAAGAAGGGGGAAATGTGGGAGTGTGGCCATGGGGGTCGACAAGCTCCATGGCTGGTGATAACATCAGGAATGTAAAGAGTTTGGAGGAGGGAACAGAGAGGGGTGATTCAAATGCCTTGCTGTTTTGGGTTGTTTGTTCTCCGGAACGGTGGTAAAAATGTTATTAGAACACTTAGTACCTAGATATGGGATAATCCAGTACATTGATTCTGATCAGGGCACACACTTTACTTCTAAAATAATAAAATTATTATGTCAATAATTAGGCTTTCAGTGGGAATACCACACTCCGTGGCACCCACAAAGCTCGGGGAAAGTAGAAAGAATGAATCAAACAATAAAACAACAATTGGCTAAGTTACTGATCGAGACAAATGCCCTGGACGAAATGCTTACTATTGGCACTTTTAAATATTAGAACTAAACTACACACTGAGACTGGATTATCACCACGTGAAATGTTATATGGCATGCCTTATTCTCAAGGGATGCCCTTAGGGAACAATGTAGTTGAGGATCGTAGTATCCAGAAATATATAATTACCACTAGTAGAAGATTAAAAGAGCTAAGAGAAACTGGGATGATGACTCAGACACCACCTTTAGGATTTGCAATTCACCAGTTAAAACCAGGAGATAGGGTTCTAATAAAAACATGGCAAGAAGAAAACTTATCTCCCCTCTGGGAAGGACCTTTTCTTGTTTTATTAAAAAGAAAACAACCGATATTTATTAACTGCTATCTATTAGCTGTTATCTGTTAACAAGGAAACAGCTGTGAGAACTGCTGAAAAAGGATGGACACGTGTCGTGAGTAAAAGGTCCAGTGGAAGAGTGGAAAGTAACATTGGAACCAGGAGAAACTAACAGATGGACTTGAAGAAGCCTTCATCGAAGAGCATAAGCTAAGTTGCTGTGGGAATTTTATTGTAATTACTCCTTTATTGTAATTACTCCAAATTTATTGTAATTACTCCTGTAAAATTAGTAAACAAAGAACCTCTTGAATAGATACCTACTAAGGGAAGAGATTTATCAATAACAGGGATCAGTTAAGCGTTATCCCCTGAAGGTACCGAGAAGGTACATCTGCAATGTACACCCCTTTAAGATTAGGGAAGAGGGCAAGACCGGATAGGGAACTGGTGCTGCGGCTGGGAAGGTCTGCCAAGGGCTGCAACCCCTTTGGGCTGTGACCGCCGAGCACTACGGCCCTTACCGGACCTCTTCTAGTCCTACTTGGGGTGAGTTTCTTGGCCCAAGGTATGGCCAACAACTGCAGTCAACTAGAAAAGGATGCTTGAGCTCCCAGACATTGGTGTATCATACTGTCTGTGACTGTAAAGGCCAGAAAAGAGGAAGCTGCATTTTTAACCTAACTCAGTATGCTCTATGCAGAGAAATTAATTGGAACAAGTGAAATTGTAACCACCCTGAATACCTCAGTGTCAATAACCTTTGATGCCTGTGATATTATAGATGAAGACCCATATACTGATTGCGGAAGCCTGAGCTGGAAGAGATATAGTAACCAGCCCAAGTACATTTGTCCTAGAAAGGGTGGAAGAGTGACTTCTACGTGTTACACTGATTGGATAAGAGATTATCCATGGGACCGGAGTTATCATTACTGCGGACCTTCAAATTGAGGTTGTGCTTGTTGGAGTAGATATGCTTAATAGAATAATTAGGTTGCAAGCTGTAGTAGAAATTAGTTGTGAATAAAACTGGAGATGCACTCGGATTAATTGCAAAACAAAATACCAAGATGGGAACTGCTTTGTATCAAAATTGCTTAGCTTTAGATTATTTGCTAGCACAAGAAGGAGGAGTCTGTGGAAAATTTAACCTTAAGTAACTGCTGTTTAGATATTGATGATGAAGGAAAAGCTGTGAATGAACTTGTAAAAAGAAATGAAGAAAATTGCACATGTCCCAGTTCAAATTTGGAATGAAATCAATTTAAGAGAATTATGGAGGGACTTTATGGGTAGTGGTTGGCTTACTAGAATCAGGATAGTTGTATTGGGAATACGTGGAGGGTTGTTTAATAATTCAATAATTCCATGTTTAATACCCTGTTTTACCTGACTAATACACTCGGTTATACAAGGAATGCAAATATCTGTGGTACCTGTTGAACCAGAACCAGGGTAAGGGAGAACCCATTCCCTGATGATAATAAAAACAAAAGAGGATCCAAAATTGGTACCAATTTGGCAAGTATTGACTCGATTGAATAATAATAATAATAATAAAACACGAATCAATACCATGAAAAAAAAAAAGAAATGGGGGATTGTGAAATGTGTTTATTTGATTCGTG
>NW_023307757.1:0-5615 GCF_011077185.1 Oxyura jamaicensis
GAGAGCGGTTGTGGTGTTCAACTGCCTAGCACGGTAAAACCACCACAGTCCTTTTTGGCGCCCAACGTGGGGCACGAAGGGTTGAGATAACAATAGATTTGATTAAACTCTTACAACTAACACACTTACTTGCTAGTCACCATGTTCAGTGTCCTGGTAATATTGGCTTGTTTGATCATGTGTCATGCAATCCGAGTCATGTTCTCCTTTCTCCTCTATATCCGATCCGAGAACGTGCTACAATCTGTGTTCGTTTTCTTAAACTCGCTGTGCTGCCAAGCACTGGCCTTGAGTTTAATCTGGCATTCAGGCTCTGCACTGTTATCATTTGGGTCTCATGGAAACTATCTTTTAGAGAATATTCAGAATTACACAGCCTTCCTTTCCTCATCTGGAAGTCAGTTTATGAATAATATCAGAAATGGTACCTTCTCCTTCTTTCACAGTGGGCTAATTACAACAGTTTTTGAGTATTTTGAATATCCATGTGTAACCCATATATTGCTATTTCTAATTCTGCATAACGGGTCTCCTCTTCTCTCTAAGATTAGTCGATTGTTTAGAAAGCTTACCCAGCAATCTGTCCTGAAACAGCCTTGTGGCAGGTGGCAAGGTGTGTGGGAGGATATAGGCAGGTACCTGTCACGGGTGTCTCCCCCAATAGTTTTGAACTTCACTCCTGAACAAGTGCAAAATCCTAAAAGCCTGATAGAATGTTTGAGAGTTGTATGCCCTGACCCTGACAATGCCAGAGAACGACAGCTTGCGGCATTGTGCTGGGTCCTAGCTTACTCCTACCAAACACTGTTTAACATCATCCAGCACCTTGAAGAGAGGGAGAAAGTCTCTGAATCTGATGACCAGATAACACATGCTGTGGCTGACCCAGAGGACCAACCGACTATGGTATCAGTCGCCCCCATAGTCAAGTCAAAACAATGGAAATGGAAGTCAGCTCGTTTAGTAAGGGAAGAAGCCTCTCCTAAGAAGGAGGGAGGAGAGGAAGAGGCAGGCACCTCTAAAGCAGTGCCATCACAAAAACAGCAGGAAGAAGAGATGGAAATCATAAAGGAATCAGAAACCACTCGATCCCTATCCCTGAGCGAGTTGCGAGAAATACGAAAGGATTATGGTCGACACCCAGGTGAACACATCCTCACCTGGCTGCTTCGATGCTGGGACACAGGGGCCAATAGCCAACAATTAGAAGGCAATGAAGCCAAGCAGTTGGGATCCCTTTCTAGAGAAATGGTAATCGATAAAGCAATTGGGAGAGGGGCACAGGTTCTCAGCCTCTGGAGCCGACTCCTGGCAGCTGTGAAAGAAAGGTACCCCCATAAGGAAGACATTGTATATCAAGTAGGCAAGTGGGCCACTGTGGATAAAGGTCTCCAGCAACTGAGGGAATTAGCTGTGCTGGAGATGATTTATAGTGATTTGGACAATGCCCAGACACCTAAAGATCCTGATGAAGTCCAGTGCACAACATCCATGTGGCGTAAATTGGTGCGGAGTGCACCATCATCACATGCCAGTACACTGGCAATATTTAATTGGGATGAGGGGATGGGACCAACAGTGTATAACCTGTCCTGCCAGCTTAAAAAATATGAAGACAATCTCTCTGCTCCACTACGGGCCTGTGTCTCAGCGGTGGAGAAACTGTCCGAAAGACTTGACCACCTTGTAGAACGAGCATATTCCCTCCCATCCAGACAGAGTGATATTTCAGCCACTAAGAATCAGTATTTTCCTGCTCGAGAGAGAGAGTACCCAAGACGCACACCACGTGGCACCTTGTGGTTTTATCTGCGTGACTATGGGGAAGATATGAGGAAATGGGATGGTGTACCTACTTCAACCCTAGCTGCTCGGGTACGTGAATTGAAAGGAAATACAGCAGCAAGAAGAGGGGCCCCTAAGAAAACCACCGCTCCAGTTTCTGTTGGGCAGTTCTCCAGAGGCAGTAGAAGAGCTGATGTTTTTCTTGACCCTGATGAAGGGACCTCTGCTTCTCATTCGCAAGAATTAAGTGGCAGACGCTCCAACCAGGACTAGAGGGGCCCTGCCTCTGGCCAGGTAGAGGAGAGGGATAACCGGATTTATTGGACTGTGTGGATCCGATGGCCTGGCACATTGGAACCACAAGAATACAAAGCTCAAGTGGACACTGGCGCACAATGCACTTTAATGCCATCAGGCTACCAAGGGACAGAACCCATCTGTATCTCTGGAGTGACAGGGGGATCCCAACAGCTAACTGTACTGGAAGCTGAAGTGAGTCTAACTGGGAATGAGTGGCAAAAGCATCCCATTGTGACTGGCCCAGAGGCTCCATGCATCCTTGGCATAGACTACCTCAAGAGAGGGTACTTCAAGGATCCAAAAGGGTACCGGTGGGCTTTTGGCATAGCTACTTTAAGCACAGAGAAGATTAGGCAGCTGTCTACCCTACCTGGCCTTTCAGAAGACCCCTCCGTTGTAGGATTGCTTAAGGTTGAAGAACAGCAGGTACCAATCGCTACCACAACGGTGCACCGACGGCAATATCGCACCAACCGAGACTCCCTAATTCCCATCCATGAGTTGATTCATCGGCTGGAGAGTCAAGGAGTGATCAGCAAGACTCGCTCACCTTTTAATAGCCCTATATGGCCAGTGCGAAAGTCTAATGGCGAGTGGAGGCTAACGGTGGACTATCGTGGCCTGAACGAAGTCATGCCACCTTTGAGTGCTGCAGTGCCAGACATGCTAGAACTTCAGTACGAACTAGAGTCAAAGGCAGCCAAGTGGTACGCCACAATTGATATCGCTAATGCATTTTTCTCCATCCCTTTGGCAGCACCATGCAGGTCGCAGTTTGCTTTCACTTGGAGGGGCATCCAATACACCTGGAATCGACTGCCCCAGGGGTGGAAACACAGCCCTACCATTTGCCATGGACTGATCCAGTCTGCACTGGAACAAGGGGGAGCCCCTGAACACCTGCAGTACATTGATGACATCCTTGTGTGGGGCAACACAGCAAAGGAAGTTTTTGAGAAAGGGAAAAAAGTAATCCAAATTCTTCTGAAAGCTGGTTTTGCCATTAAACAGAGTAAGGTCAAGGGACCTGCACAGGAAATCCAGTTCCTGGGAGTAAAATGGCAGGATGGACGTCACCATATTCCGATGGATGTGATCAACAAAATAACGGCAATGTCTCCACCAACTAACAAAAAAGAAACACAAGCTTTCCTAGGCCTTGTGGGATTCTGGCGAATGCATGTCCCAGGCTATAGTCAGCTTGTGAGTCCTCTATATCGAGTGACTCGAAAGAGAAACTATTTTGAGTGGGGCCCCGAGCAACAACAGGCCTTTGAACAAATCAAACAAGAAATAGCTCGTGCAGTAGCCCTTGGGCCTGTCCGTACCGGACCAGCGGTGCAAAACATACTTTACACTGCAGCTGGGGAGCACGGCCTCACCTGGAGCCTCTGGCAGAAAACCTCAGAAGAAACTCGAGGTCGACCTCTGGGTTTCTGGAGCCAGGGCTATCGAGGATCAGAAGCCAATTACACCCCAATTGAAAAAGAGATACTAACAGCATATGAGGGTGTTCGAGCTGCTTCAGAAGTTGTGGGTACAGAAGCACAGCTCCTCTTGGCACCACGGCTACCTGTGTTACATTGGATGTTCAAAGGGAAAACTCCCACTACACACCATGCGACTGACGCTACGTGGAGTAAGTGGATAGCGTTAATTACACAGCGGGCTCGAATGGGAAAACCTAATCGCCCAGGAATCCTGGAAGAGATCATGGACTGGCTGGAGGGCAGGGATTTCGGAGTACCAACAGAAGAGGTAACTCGTGCTGAAGAGGCATCGCCATATAATGAGTTGCCAGAAGACAGAAAGCAGTATGTGTTGTTCACTGACAGATCCTGCCATGTGGTAGGGGGCCATTGTAAATGGAAAGCTGCTGTGTGGAGTCCCACACAACAAGTTGTGGAGGCCATGGAGGGGGAAAGTGAGTCAAGTCAGTTTGCAGAAGTGAAAGCCATACAACTAGCCCTAGAGATTGCCGAAAGAGAAAAATGGCCAGTACTGTATCTCTACACTGGTTCATGGATGGTGGCAAATGCTCTGTGGGGGTGGCTGCAGCAATGGAAACAGAGCAATTGGCAGCGCAGAGGTAAACCTATCTGGGCTGCTACTCTGTGGCAAGATATTGCTGCTCGAGTAGAAAACCTGGATGTAAAAGTACGTCATGTGGATGCCCACATGCCCAATAGTCGTGCTACTGAAGAACATCAGAACAACAAAGAGGCGGATCGAGCTTCAAAAATTGAAGTGGCTCAGGTGGACCTGGACTGGGGACGTAAGGGTGAGCTGTTTGTAGCTCGATGGGCCCATGAAACATCAGGACATCTGGGGAGGGATGCCACATACAGATGGGCTCGTGATCGAGGGGTGGACCTGACCATTGAGGCCATCACACAGGTTACCCACGAGTGTGAGATCTGTGCTGCAATCAAGAGAGCCATGAAGGTAAAATCTCCCTGGAACAGGGGGAGATGGCTAGGGTTTCGATATGGTGAGGCCTGGCAAATTGACTATATCGGACCACTCCCACAAACCCGCCAAGGCAAACGTTACATACTAACCATGGTTGAAGCAACAACTGGGTGGCTGGAAACATACCCCGTAAACCATGCCACGGCCCGAAACACTATCTTGGGCCTAGAAAGGCAAGTGCTGTGGCGTCATGGTACACCAGAAAGAATTGAGTCTGACAACGGGAGTCATTTCCGAAACAATTTGGTCACCTCCTGGGCCAAGAGGCATGGGATTGAGTGGGTGTATCACATCCCTTATCACCCACAAGCCTCTGGGAAGGTTGAAAGGTACAATGGACTGTTAAAGACAATGTTAAGGGCATTGGGTGCTGGGACATGGAAACAATGGGACATAAATCTACCAGAAGCCACTTGGCTAGTTAATAACAGGGGGTCTGACAGCCGTGCTGGTCCTGCTGAAACAAAACCCCTACACACGGTGAAGGGAGCTAAAGTCCCTGTAGTGCATGTAGGAAAGTGGATGGGGAAGGCAGTGTGGGTTGCTCCTGCCTTGGGAAAAGGCAAACCCACTCGTGGGATTGTCTTCGCCCAAGGACCAGGGTATACCTGGTGGGTAATGCAGAAGGATGGGGATATCAGGTGTGTACCTCAAGGAGATCTAACTTTGGGAGAAAACTAATCTGTAATCTAAGTTATATGTTGTAGGAAGATGCTGCAAGATCAACGATAGGTCAACTTTGCAAGGAACTAGGCAAGTGCAACAAGGTCTTGAGCTAAGCTGGTGCTGGCGTCCAGACATCCAACTCCACCTGCCCTGAGTGACCACTTCAGCAGATGAAGAGTAAATAGTCAACAGTTCTTATGGACGTTTTCCGAGAGAGACTTATAGAATGTAAAGATGTACCTACCTATCAATTTGTTAAAGAACAAGGAACAATGATGATGAGAATATGCCAGAGTATAGGGGACCTGAGAGTGACACAAATGTTATGGAATAAGGGGTGGAGGTTGTACTGGGTCTGGCTGGGATGTTAACTTTCCCTGCAGCAGCCCATA
>NW_023307758.1:0-6913 GCF_011077185.1 Oxyura jamaicensis
TGGGCTGCTGCAGGGAAAGTTAACATCCCAGCCAGACCCAGTACACTCCCCCAGACTGAAAAAGTTATTCCTCCATTCTTGCCCATGGCTCAATTGCCCCTGTAATAACAATACCAGGAAGTATAACATTTCTTATCCTTATTTCTGTCCAGTCTTGAGAGTGTAGTAAACGTCTCCAGTCAAGAGGTTGGGCCCGCTTCCAGGATCGATTTGGGCTTTGTTACCATTCAGCTTTTCAGGGCGATCCGGCTCCTTGAAAACTAATCACAACTTTATATGAATTTAAAAAGATTCTTATATTATTTTTCTTGGGACAATTTAACCTTAGTACGGGAGAAGTCCAGTTGAGGCCCTCTCACTCGGCAGTCAATACCCATAGGGGTTGCCTCCCTCGGTAGACCATACACACCGCAGTGGAGAGTCTTACCCCGGTCTTGCCTTCTCCCTTTTCTCCTTCTAGGCTTGTCCTCTTTACCTGGTGTCCTTAATTCACGCATAGCTTCATTACCAGAATATTAGTTCCAGTTCCCCAGGAGTGGATTCAACCCTTCAAGCTCCGGTAGTTATTGGCCCCTTTACTCTGGATGCATGGGTCCAACTCCTTTCTGCTGTTCTCACAGCTGCTTCAGTAGTAAGTAAAACAAGAAAGGGCCCTTCCCATATAGGAGATAGGCTTTTTCCTTTCCAGGTCTTTATTAGAACCTTATCTCCTGGTTTTAACTGGTGGATTGCGAATCCTAAAGGTGGTGTCTGAGCCATCATCCCAATTTCTCAGTTCTTTTAATCTCCTTCCAGTGGTGATTATATACTTCTGGATATTATGATCTTCAACTACATTATTCCCTAGAGGCATCCCTTGAGAATAAGGCATGCCATATAACATTTCATATGGTGATAATCCAGTCTCACTGTGTGGTTTAGTTCTAATATTTAAAAGTGCCAATGGTAAACACTTTGTCCAGGGCATTTGTGTCTCGATCATTAATTTAGCCAATTGTTGTTTTATTGTTAGATTCATTCTTCCTACTTTTACCGAGCTTTGTGGGTGCCATGGAGTGTGGTATTCCCACTGAATACCTAATGATTAACATAACAGTTTTATTATTTTAGAAGTAAAGTGTGTGCCCTGATCAGAATCAATGTACTGGATTATCCCATACCTAGGTATTAAGTGTTCTAATAAAATCTTTACCACCATTTGTGCTGTAGCTCGTGCTACAGGATAAGCTTCAACCCATTGTGTTAAATGATCCACTATTACCAATAGATATTTTATCCTCCCTACCTTAGGCAATTCAGTGAAATCAACTTGTCCTTTTTCGAAAGGTCTGTAAGCTGTCTTTCTCCCCCCTGTGGCTGCTTGTCGAAACACATTTTTATTTATCTTCTGACAAGTTAAACAACCTTGTGTAATTTGCTTTGCTATTTCATAAATCCCAATGCAACCGAATTGTTTAAGGAAATGATCACTTAATGCTTTTGTACCCCAATGGGTGTGTGCATGTAATCGTTCTAATATTTGTCTTGTGTAGGCTTTTGGTAATATCTGTCGTCCGTCAGGCAGTGTCCATTTTCCTTGTTCTAACTTAGCCCCTATTCTCTCCAATTTTATTTGTTCTTCAGGAGTAAACTTTTTTCCCCCTTCTTCTTCTTGTTTTTCTTCCTCCTGTATTACATTAATTTTAATGACCGGAGTCCTCAAGGCCGCTTTTTGGGCTTCTTTATCCGCTAAATTATTTCCCCTGATTCGATAATCTAATCCCTTTTGGTGTCCTCTCACATGTACTACTGCTATCTCCTTCGGTTCTCTTAGTGCCCTTAAAATTTTTACTATTAATTCTTGATGTATGAGATTCCTTCCTTGAGTGTTAATTAAACCTCTTTCTTCCCAAATTTTTCCAAAAGTGTGGACCACCCCATATGCATATTTTGAATCTGTAAATATAGTCCCACTTTTTCCCTTTAATAGTTCCAGGGCCCTACATAAGGCATACAGCTCACAAGCCTGAGCTGACCATGATGGACTTAAAGGCCCTGATTCCACAGGTTCTAGGTCCTTATTAATTATTGCATATCCTGATTTTCTTTTTCCTTCCACTACTTGGGAGGAACCATCTACAAACAGCGCTTCCCCTTTTTGCAATTCAGTGTCCCTTAAATCTGGCCTTACCTTAGTCTGGGTCTCAATTACCTCTAAGCAGTTATGTTGTAATTTGTCAGATGGTTCTCCAGACAAAAATTGTGCTGGACTCTGAGCAGAGGTTACTCTCAGTTCCAAGTCAGGGGAATCAATTAATATTGCCTCATACTTTAGGATTCGGCTATCTGTTAACCATTTTTCTGCTTTCTGTTGTAAGACACTTCTGACATTGTGTGGAGTATATACCTTTAAAGGGGCACTGAAGGCAATCTTTCTAACTTCCTCTATTAATAATGCTGTAGCGACTAAAGCTTGGAGACAAGCAGGCCAGCCTCTGCTTACTGGATCGAGTAACTTAGAACAATACCCTACAGGTTTCTTAATCCCTGCCCAATCTTGATGAAGAACTCCATATGCTGTCTGATTTGATGTATTCACAAAACGATAGAAAGGTTTTTCCAGATCTGGGAGGCTTAATACAGGTGCTTGTATTAATGCCATTTTTATTTCCTCGAATTTTTGATCATCTTCTGTGAACCACTTAAGTCGGTCATTAGTTAATTTTTCATATAGGAATTTGACTTTCTCACTATAGTTCTCAAGCCATGGTCTATAATATCCTAATAATCCTAATATTTGCCAAATTTCTTTTTTAGTTTGTGGGGGTCTTAAAGATAGAATACCAGATACCCTGTTAGGATCTAGCTTCTTTTTCCCTCCACTCAGCCAATGCCCTAAGTATTTTACTTCCTGCTCCACAAATTGTAATTTTGATCGAGATACCTTTAATCCCCTTTCCCCTAGGAAATTTAATAATTTAATAGTGGCTTCTCGGGTTTCTTCCTCAGTTTCTCCTGCCACTAATAGATCATCCACATATTGCAATAATTTTACTTCCTTAGGTAATGTGAAATCTTGTAAGATCTTCTCTAAAGCTTGTCCAAATAGATTTGGTGATTCTGTAAATCCCTGTGGCAGCACAGTCCATCTTAATTGTTGTTTTCGTCCTGTTTCAGGATCCTCCCATTCAAAGGCGAAATAATCTCTGGATCCCTCATCCAGAGGGCAGGACCAAAAAGCATCTTTCAAATCTATTACACTATACCAAGTATGTCTGGGAGATATATGACTCAGTAAAGTATAGGGATTTGCCACCACACGAAATTTAGTAATTGTTCTCTGATTAACAGCTCTTAGGTCCTGTACCATCCTGTAGGACCCATCTGATTTTTTTTACAGGGAGGATGGGTGTATTATGAGGTGACATACATGGTTCTAAAGTTCCTCCCTCCAGAAGTCTGTCTACTACTGGTTTTAATCCTTTTCGACCCTCCATTGGTATAGGGTATTGTTTGACTCTGATTGGACGATGTGGATCTATTATTTGAACACTTATAGGGGCCATTTCTATTTTTCCAATTTCCCCTTCCTTATACCATAATGAAGGGTTAATAGCTTCCTCATCTTTTTGTGTTAAAGAGTACAATTTAATCCGCAATTTGTCCCCTTGGCTATGAATGCTCAAGTTTAATTTTAAAATCAAATCCCTTCCTAATAAATTGTACTCTGCTTCAGGGAGCAACAGTAAATCATTAAAACAAATTTTCTCTTCTGTTTCTACTTCTATATCTTTTAAGACAGGTACTTTAAAAGGCTCTCCTTTTGCCCCTACTATTGATACATAACTTTTCCCTTTTTCTATTCCTCTTGGAAGTTTTTGAATAGTGGATTTTTCAGCCCGTGTCCACTAAGAATAAAACTTCTTCTTTATGGGGACCAATTAATAGTTTTATCAAGGGCTCTGTTGATGTTGAAGTCCCCAGAAAATATAGCCCCTGACACCCCTATTCTTCTTTAAATATTTTCTCATCTTGTTCCCGCTTACGACAGTTCTTCTGAACATGCCCTTTCTTGTTACAGTAGTAACAGACGGGAATTGTGCCTTTCTCTTGATAAGGCTGTCCTCTGTCTGTTTTGTCTACTCCTTTTTCCCTTCTTTCTCTGGACAAGGTCTTATCTTTCTGACTTTCTCTTACAGCTGCTACAAAGATCTTGGCTTTTGCTTTTTGTTTCTCCTCATCTCTCCTGACATACACTTTCTGTGCTTCCCTAAGTAATTCTTCTAATCCTCTTTCTGGCAAGTCTTCCAGTTTTTCTAACTTCCTTCTTATGTCCCCCCAGGATTTAGCTACAAATTGTGTTCTAAGGAGTGCGGTTCCAGCCACTGTATTTGGGTCAATTCCAGAATACATTTGTAAGCTTTTTTTTAATCTCTCCAACCATTCTGTTGGAGATTCATCTTTCCCTTGTTGTTCATTAAATGCTTTATGAATATTTTTTCCTCGGGGAACTGCTTCCCTTATTCCCTGTATGATTAATGTTCTCAAATCCCTCATATTCTGTCTTCCGTGTGGTTGTTGATGATCCCAGTGGGGATCCACATTTGGCCATTTCTGGTCTCCTGGGAGTCCTGCCTGATTTTGTCTTTCCCAAATCCTCATTCCTGCTTGCCTGATCATTCCCCTTTCTTCGGCCGTAAATAAGATCCCTAAAATGGACTGTATTTCTTCCCAGGTATAAGTATTGGGACCTAGGAATTGGTCCAGTTTTTCAGCTACTCCGAGAGGGTCGTCTAATAAAGTCCCCATTTCTCTCTTGAAGTTTCTTACATCTGTGGTATTTAATGGGACTGCCACAAACCCGATGCCCCCCTGATTGCCTCCGAGGGGTACTTCTCGTAAGGGATATAGAGAAGCTCCCTCGGATGCAGCAGTTTTACTCCTCGTACATGCCGCTGGGGGTCGGTCTAATTCCAGTGTTGGTGGTGGTGGAGGCAGGGGCAACGGTGGTACTAATGGAGATTCTACGGCCACCGGAGGGGGAGCCGCCGCCGGGGGTGGATTGTTAAGATATAGAGGTAGTGGGGGTGGTAAGTTATCCAATGGCTCCCATTCATCATCTTTTTCCTGTTTTTCTTCTTCTTCTTCAGACTTCTCATCTGCTCTTAGTGTAAATATTGAGGCTGGAAGAGGATGTGAAGCCCTGATCCATAACTCTGCATAATCACTTTCCTCCTGACTAAAAGGTTTCTTTGAATTAACATGTATATTTAAGGCCTGACACATCCAGTCTTCAAAGGATCCAAAAACAGGCCAGAATACATTTGGTCTTAGAGGTTTCTTTGGCCATTCTACCATACAATACTGGATCATTTTTAGTTTACTTTTTCCTTTTCTGGGGCCCCTTTCATTCCAATTTTTAATCATTGTCCCTAATGGACTTTCTGGTGGTATGTCTGGTAATTTTCTCCCTTTTTTTCTGATCTCGGCTCTTCGATTTTATCTGACCCATCTAGGAATTTTACGGTGGCAATTCCTACAGCCCTTGGTTACCCAGTAAGAGTGTCTTGCAGGGGGTTCTTAAACTATCACCCACCCACGAATCCTATAGGAATCGCTTCGGTCCTTCACCGGCCAAGTGTCTCACGGGAGATTGGAACCACGGTTAGAAGACCTCCACACTCGCTTCAGAACCAGGTTCCATCTCAGTCACACTCTTACACATACAGGCAACCGAATCCCACCCAACCGAACGGTATACGCCTTAAATACTTACGACTCCGTCATCTTCGTTCGGATCTTCGTGCACAAAATTATGGTCAAAATACAATGCTGCAGCCGGCAAGGGAGTTCATAAAGAATCAAATTCTTTGCTTGCCTTTATTCAGGTTCGAGACAGCATTAGTCCTGACCTGACTCGAACAGGAGCCACCGAGTGGTAGGGCGCCCCTCCTAGATCAAGTCAGAATTCAGGAACCAAGACCATCCCGGACGAGCCCCCAGTTGTGATAAATGATAAAATTCCAAATAGGATTTTAATCAAAGTTTGTGATTTATTAAGTAAATAGATGTAAGCAAACAGTGCTGGGTGCGCCGGGAGTCTCTGCTCCACCACGACGCACACCTGTTACATCAATAAAATCAAAATATTGATTTTTATACTACTAGACTAATACATATTTATCACTATTCCTAGAAAAGGCAGGGTTATTATAATTAGTTTCCGGAATCTGAACCCTCTCCAGACGCATGCGTATCAGTCTCTGGTGGTCTTTCTGGGGGTCTCTTGTGCTGAAGGCTCGTAGTCTTCCTCCCAAGCTTTGTCTTTCGGTCGTCCTTCAACTCTCCCTTTCTCCTTATTGGGTGGATCCCTTTGCCAGACATCAGAGGCTTGGGCAGCGTCTCATGCAGAAGTCAGCAGTTTCCAAAAAACCCTTTATTTACACGAATTGCTAGACCCTTATTTTGCACAGTACAAGAACTATGTACACTAACCACTCTGTTTTTCTTAGATAGAAAGTTACATTTCATCATGCGGCCCTAGCATTGTTTCATCCTGACACAAATCAAATGAACACATTTTACAGTGCATCACTTGTTTGTACATATTATTATTATTATTATTTTCTATCTTAATAAACTGTCTTTATCTCAACTCACAGGCTTCCCTTTCCCGTTTCTCTCCCCCATCTCAGAGAGGGAGGGGGGAGGGTGAGCGAACAGCTGTGTGGTGCTTAGCTGCCAGCTGGGTTAAAGCACAACAACATCTTATTCTTTGTATTGATAATTATTTGGAAACCTAAGAGTTAAAAATAATGTCAGGGAAAAATCAATTATTAATTTTGTTTTTAGTGATTGTAGGCCTCAGAGAACAAGGTCAATTGAGAGGTCAATTGGCAACTTGGAAAAGACGTGACCAGATAATAGTAAGATG
>NW_023307759.1:0-1101 GCF_011077185.1 Oxyura jamaicensis
TTTCCTTTCCTTTCCTTTCCTTTCCTTTCCTTTCCTTTCCTTTCCTTTCCTTTCCTTTCCTTTCCTTTCCTTTCCTTTCCTTTCCTTTCCTTTCCTTTCCTTTCCTTTCCTTTTTTTCTTATTTAAGGAAAAAATAAAAATGGGAAAATAAAAAGGAAGGTATATTAGGATTTCCTTATAAAGTACAGAAAAAGAGTCTATTCCTGACAGTAACTTCTGAAGAGTTGAGATAGAGTTATTCCTCAGGTATTAAGATCCTTTGCACTTCAAAGTCTGCACTGAGACCACGCAGAAATATTAAGTCCTATCCTGACACATAGGCAGTAAGGGGCAAAAGGGGGAGAAACCATATTTTTGATTCTCATACCCTCAATACTTTTTGCCAACTAGCATGCTAATAAATACCACATATAATTGTGAAATGTGTTTATTTGATTCGTGTCAGTATGGAACAATGCTAGGGCCGCGTGATGAAATATAAGCTCCTATTTAAGAAAAACAGAGTGATTAGTGTACATAGTTCTTGTATCATGCAAAGGAATGATCCAGCAATTTGTGTAAATAGAGGGTTTGAAGGGTGAACATTGAGACTCTAGTCTGGGAGATAAGAGGACCAAGGAGTTTTTTTAGGAAACTGCAGACTTTTGCATGGGACGCTGCGCAAGCCTCTGATAACCAGCAAAGAGATCCACCAAATAAGGAGAAAGGGGGAGTTGAAGGACGCCTGAAGGACAAAGCCTGGGAGGAAGACTACGAGCCTTCAGCACAAGAGACCCCCAGAAAGACCACCAGAGACTGCTACGCATGCGTCCAGAGAGGGTTTGGATTCCAGGAACTAATTATAATAACCCCGCCTTTTCTAGGAATAGTGATGAATATGTATTAGTCTAGGAGCATAAAAATCTGACACCTGATGTAACAGGTGTGCGTCCTGGTAGAGCAGAGACTCCCGGTGCACCCAGCACTGTTTGCTTGCCTCTATTCACTTAATAAATCACAAAAATCCTATTTGGGACTTAATCATTTATCACATAATACATGTCTGGAGGTGTCACCAGCAGGCTCCCTGCTTCAGTTTTGTTCTTTTTTCCATATCCCTTT
>NW_023307760.1:0-3150 GCF_011077185.1 Oxyura jamaicensis
CAAAGTTACTGACCCCCTGGGTCACTAAAACTGCTACCTGGGACTTCTGGAGGGCAGACTTTGAACTGTTCAGGACACTGGCAGGGAGGGAGTCAGCCCTTGGGAGTCAGCCCTGAAGGGCAGAGGGGTCCAGGAAGGCTGGAGCTCCTCAAGAAGGAAGCCACAATGGTGCAAGAGCAGGCTGTCCCTGTGTGCCGTAAGTCTAACTGATTGGGAAGAAGACCAGTGTGGCTGAACAGGGAACTTTTGCTGAGTCTCTGGGAGAAAGAGAGTTTATGTCCAGTGGAAGAAGGGACAGGCAACTTGGGGAGTGTTCAAGGAATTTGCTAGCATATGCAGAGGACAAATCTGGAAGGATAAATGAAGGATAAAGCCCAGCATGACCTCAACCTGGCCACTACAGTTAAGAATTAAAAAAAAAAAAAAAAAAAAAAAAAAAAGTTTTTTTATAAATATATGAATGGCAAAAGGAGGACCAAGGAGAATCTCCATCTTTACTGGATGCAGTACATGGCTACTGAGGATGAGAAAAGGGCTGAGGTTCTTAACAGTCAGACCACTTACTTATCTTCAGGGTACTCATCATCGCGACCTGGAATTCTGGGACAAGGAGCAGAATAAACCCGTCACAGTTCAAATGAAAACAGTTAGAGACCTGCTGCTCCACCAGGACTGTCACAGGTCCTTGGGGCCAGATGGGATCCACCTGAGGGTGCTGAGGGAGTTGGTGGATCTGATTGCTGAGCTCTTTCCATCATCTGTCAGTGGTCATGGTCAACTGGAGAGATCACAGATGACTGGAGATTTGCTAATGTGATGCCCATGTACAAAAAGGTTTGTAAGGAGGATTCAGGGAACTACAGGACTGTCAGCCTGACCGTGGTGCCAGGGAAGGTGATGGAACAGGTCATCGTGAATGCAATCATACAGCATATACAGGAAAGCTGGGGGTCAGGCCAGTCAACATGCATTTATGAAAGGCAAGTCCTGCCTGACCAACCTCATCTTCTGTGACCAGGTGACCCACCTGGTGGATGAGGGAAAGGTTGTTGATGTAGTCATCTAGACTTCAGCAAAGCATTGACAAAGTCTCCCACAGTATTCTCCTGGAGAACGTGGACAGGTACACTCTTTGCTGGGTTACAAAACTGCTGGATGGCTAGGCCCAGAGAGTGGTGGTGAACACAATAAAAACCAACTGGCAACTGGTCACCAGTGGTGTTCCCCAGGGGTCAGTGCTGGTGTCCATCCTCTTTAATATGTTCATTGATGACTTGGATGAGGGAATTGAGTGCACACTTAATATGTTTGCAAATTATACCAAGTTGCGGGAAAGTGTTGATCTGCTGGAGGGTAGGAAGGCCCAACCTGGACAGGATCAATTGGCAGAGGCCTTTCAGATGATGTTCAATACAGCTTAGTGCTGGGTCCTACACTTTGGCCACAACTCCATGCAGCACTACAGGTTTGGGGGAGACTGGCTGGAAGGTTGTGCAGAGGAAAAGGCTCTGGGAGTGTTGGTTGACGCTCACATGAACATGAGCAAGCATTGTGCCGTGCCCACATGGCCAAGAAGGCCAACAGCATCCTGGCTTGTATCAGGAATAGTGCAGCCAGCAAGACCAGGGAGGTGATCGTCCCCCTGTACTCAGCTCTGGTGAGGCTGCACCTCGAGTATGGTGTTCAGTTTTGGGCCCCTTGGTACAAGGATATCGAGGCCCTGGAGCATGTCCAGAGAAGGCCTACGAAGCTGGTGAATGGCCCAGAACACAAGTCCTGTGAGCAGCTGCGGGAGCTGGGATTGTTTAATCTGGAGGAGGCTCAGGGGAGACCTTATTGCTCTCTACAAATACCTAAAAGGAAGGTGTGGGGAACTGGGGCTCAGCCTGTTCTCACAGATAACTAGTGATAGGACTAGAGGGAATGGCCTCAAGTTGCACCAAGGGAGGTTCAGTTTGGAAACGAGGAGACATTTCTTCTCAAAAAGAGTAGTCAGGCATTGGAACAGGTTTCCCAGGGAGGTGGTGGAGTCACCATCTGTTGGAATGTTCAAGTAAAGCTTGGACCCGGTGCTTAGGGACGTGGTTTAGTGAGTGACATTGGTAGTAGGATGATGATTGGACCAGATGATCTTGAAGGTGTTTTCCAACCTTAATGATTCTGATTCCTCACTCTTCCCCACCAGTTATTTATACCCATTGATAAGATACCTCCTGAGCCTCCTCCAGGCTAAACAATCCCAGAACTTGTTTTTTAAAACTCCAGCTCCTGATCACCTCCAATTACCCAGAGAAATTTCTCCTGCAGAAATTTCTGCTAAAAACAGAAATGGAGCCTTCAAAGGCTGAAATTTAAACCTGCGCTGGGATACATGACTGACAAAAACATGCATATTCACAACACAGATGCTCTTGTCTTAGAAGCCAACAGTGAAAATGATCATGTACGTCCTTTGGGAACACTGAACTGTACTTGATTATAGGCTAAAGGAATATTAAATAAAGAGGAAGAAAATTGAAACAAGATTTCCTTTACAGGAGGCATCAACTCTTCTTTCTATACAAGAAAAGATTTAACCCACAAATGAAATCAAGCATAGCTTAGTAGGAATGAGACAGGAGATACAGAGAAGATTCTGTAGCAGGATAAGATGTATGTCAGTAAACTGGATTTTAAACAGTTATTAAAAGACCAAGAAGAAATACTGAACAGTAACTCAAACAATATTTCAGCTAAAGATATAAATATCAAATTAAGCAGAATGCAATAAAAATAAAAATAAAAATTAAAAAGAGAGAGAGAGAGGAAAGATTAATTGCAGAAAAGATTAATTGGTTTAAAAGTGGTAAATGGAGTCAAATCCAGTTGGAGGCCGGTCACTAGTGGCGTTCCCCAGGGCTCGGTGCTGGGGCCAGTCCTCTTCAAAATCTTCATTGATGATCTGGATGAGGGCATTGAGTGCACCCTCAGTAAGTTTGCAGATGACACCAAGTTAGGTACGTGTGTCGATCTGCTCGAGGGTAGGAAGGCTCTGCAGGAGGATCTGGAGAGGCTGGACCGATGGGCCGAGGTCAACTGCATGAAGTTCAACAAGGCCAAGTGCCGGGTCCTGCACCTGGGGCGCAATAACCCCAAGCAGAGCTACAGGCT
>NW_023307761.1:0-4949 GCF_011077185.1 Oxyura jamaicensis
CACAGGCTTCACTTTCCCGTTTCTCTCCCCCATCCCAGAGAGGGAGGGGGGAGGGTGAGCGAACGGCTGTGTGGTGTTTAGCTGCCAGCCGGGTTAAACCACAACACCCTCCCACTACATATTTGCTTAATCTCTAACCCAGAAAGGTTCACCGTAGTCCCTAATGCCATACATGAAAGCTAACATCCAAACCCTGTCCTCCTGGGCATTAAGCTCCTCACCTTCAACCCCTCTCCTAAACGTTAACTTGAGGTTCTTGTTCCCTTGGAGCAAGATGGGAACCGTGAAGATGCCGTGCAGCCACGTGGCATTCAGAGATGAATGTTAAGGGACAGAAAGGGACTGTGAGGTCCCCTCTCTCTGTAGCTGACAGGTCACCCTTGACTCTTACCTGGGATCTGTACTTTTGGGCTGACATCAGCCAGGGGCCCTGGTAAGCCAGCAGAAGACACCTGGTTGGCATGCTGACTGTGGGATCCCCTCTGCCTCCATACCCACGAGGACCCAAACAGAAAGAAGGCCCCAATATGGGTTGTCCTGCCCCTTCTGCTTGAGTCCGTGAGTGGACAGCAGGAGGCACAAGGCTTGGCTGTGTCTAGCCAAGAAGCTGCAAGGCCAGCAGCAGGCCCATGGCTTGGAAGATGCTGGTGAGGTGACTTGTGTCTGGTGTGCTGACTGGCCGCAAGGAGCCTGATGGGTCGGGATGCCTCCTTTAGGAGTGGTTTCCACTCCGATGGAGCTTTCCTTGGTAGTAGGAATGAGTAGGAGAGAAAAAACCTGCCACTAAGTGTACCTTGGAAGGTAGGCACTGGCCATGAGAAGGAAGAAATGTCCCACTAAGGGTAGTGCTGTGGTGCCAGAGGTCACCCAAAGAGTGTCCGTGATCAGACCATGGCTTTGTGTTTCAAGGATCAGCCGGTAAGGGTTGACGAGACATGGGTGAAATGATGGGAATGCTGGGATGAGAGCAAGGTGGTGGACAGAGATGGGTGTCTGCAGACTTCCAGGAAATAGGTGAAAGTGTGGGACAGCACAGGGAAGCCTGCAGAGCAGAAGGCAGAGGGTGCTGGCAAGAATGGCAGGCCCCAACAGCCCTCAGGTTTTTGTCCCTTTGTCTAGAGCTGATGAGGAGATGAGATGTAGGCATTGCAATGGGGCCTCTTTGCCTCCTTGCCACCCTGTGCAAACGGAGGTGTCATACCACTCTTCTTCTCATGGCATCACACTGCCCACCCCATGCCACAGATCCCCAGGAAAAGCCTTGAGCCAGACATGGGGTACAGGATCTCCCCTCCAGCACCTGCTGGTAGGCCTTGGCCCTTCTGCTTCATCAAAGCAAACCAAGACATTTTGCAGCACAGTGCCTTTGCCTGTCTGGAATCAGGGCCTCAATTAGCTGCACTACCAAGTCCCTGGGGTGGCTTTGTTAGTAACAGCCCTCGGTGGGGCCCATTAATACTCCAAGGCACTTCAACTTTTCCTTCTGACTTGACTTTCTGAAGCAATTGCATCATTCTCCTCCCAGTACCTCAGCATCATCGCCTCAGCACCTAAAGACACCATGGAACTCGTTCAAATGAAGAAACTTCTAACATCTCTTGCATGGTTTTTTGAAGACTTCAAGGCTTGTACAGCTAATTGGAGAGCTTTCATGGTGTAGTTAAAGGAGGAAGGTTTCAAAAGGCACCTCATAAAAATCTTTTCTCATCTTAAAGGATGCGCTGATTTGACTTTTGGTTTGGAGCCTTATTCCCTAATTGATCTTGATCTCCCTTGGAGAGCTTTCTAGGGATAAAAAGCAGACTCTTGAGGTCTGACGCTGCAGAGACAACCTTGCTCCTCACCACCCCAGCCCTCACATTGCTCTCCTTGGCCACCTGGCGCTTGCTTCTCATTTCCTTACACCAGCCTTCACTCAAGTCTGCACAGCTGGATGTTACAGCCCCTTTGCATCAGCTCCTCCCTGCTTTCCTTAGAGACCTGGCTGCACACAAGGGGCTTTCCACTGGGTCGGTGAGAGCAGTCTGAAGGATCTAGGAGGAAGGGGAGGGCAAACCAGGAGAACCATGGGAAGTGCCTAGGTCCAGACAGGCAGCTGGAAAGGGGACATTCCACATGGACTCTTTAATCAAGACATGTGGGTGTGCCTGGAAGATGGGGGAGCACACCATGATAGACAAAACAATGACGAAGCAAGGACAGGTGAACACCAGAATTTCTTCTCCTGCAATGAAAATACATCCTGAAAATTCACATTTCTTCCTGGTAGAAACTACACGGTGTGACATTTAATGGAAGGGATTGAATCCTTTGAAGTGATGAGTAGTTGCTCTATTTGTTAAGTGCTAATGAAATTCGTGGGTATTGAGTCAGAGCTTTGCTGTCTGACCATAAGCAGTCAGGGGAAGCCACCAGAGACCCCGTTGTGTTGGAGGTACTTCCATGGTCTGGCATCTCTCAAAAGGTACCTGCAGGAGACCAGAACCCTTTGGGGGATTCAGGTGGAGATAGATGGAGTTCCCAGGGCACCTATTAGTGCCCACATACTATTAGTGTGGTTTTGAGAGTTGACGAGAAGCCGGGGGACATGGCTACAGATGGGTTGGTGTCAATCGTATTTTGTTACTTTTGGGATCCTTGTGTTTTATGATGGGGAGTTTGGGGTCTGCGCAGAAGAGAGGGAGCCGGTTGAAACCACCCCTGCGGTCTCAACGAGATCCAGGAACCAACAGAGTCTCCCCAAGAATAAAAGTTTCCTCTTGGTGATGAAGAAGGACTGTGCGCCTTCATCCCCACGACCCCCAACGACCACCACCAAGAGACACTGCACAGGTGCCAAAAGGAGGAGTTTGTGAAAATACTGATTATAAATCAAAGTGGGAATAGGTCATCCATATGTATAGGTGCACTCAGGTTTCTTATGAATATGTAAATGCAATGTTCTATATATTGAGAAAGTTGGACGGCTGTGCGTGTGTGGTGGTAGAGCGTAGACTCCCCATGCACCCAGCGCTGTTTCCTTGCCTTTTATAAATCCTGCTAAATTCAGACTGAGTTGCATTGTCATTTCTAACAGCAGGTAGAAGTGATCTCTGTAACACCAGGTAGAAGTCATCAGCCGGGCCTGACCCCAGCAGCAGGGCTCAACAGGACAGGGTGGCAGTGGCAGGAGAGCAGCTCTGCATGGACCCAGCGCTGCTGCTCCCTGGCCGTGCTGCTGCGATGGGACTCTTTTCCTCTGCAGCCCTGCACATGGGCACTGCCCCTGCAGAGCCAGGCCAGGGCTCAGAGGAAGGACGTCAGAGCAGGCAGTGAGGCTTCTTTCTTTTATTTAAATTCCCAGAGAGCCTAGCTCTCCAGATACAGAGTGTCTGAGCTATACTCAACAGGTACATCCTGTAAAAGAAATGAGATGAATCGGATCATTTTAATGGGCAACTTCAGCTGTATTAACACAAAGTCCTGTAATAAAAACACACACAAATACAAACACACACAAATAATAACATAGGTAATATCAGTTGTTCTTACAGTCATTGATATTATTAGTCATCTGCAGAAGTAGAATGGAAATTTATTGCTTCCAAAACACATCTAGTCATTAATTTCCACAGCGCATGCTTGAGCTCCTGGTTCCTCATGCTGTAGATGAGGGGGTTCACTGCTGGAGGCAGCACCGAGTACAGAACTGCCAGCACCAGGTCCAGGGATGGGGAGGAGATGGAGGGGGGCTTCAGGTAGGCAAACATGGCAGTGCTGACAAACAGGGAGACCACGGCCAGGTGCGGGAGGCACGTGGAAAAGGCTTTGTGCCGGCCCTGCTCAGAGGGCATCCTCAGCACAGCCCTGAAGACCTGCACATAGGACACCACAATGAAAACATAACAACCAAATAATAATGAAACACTAAACAGAAGTGCCCCAACTTCCCTGAGGTAGGCATCTGAGCAGGACAGCTCCAGGATGTGGGGAATCTCACAGAAGAACTGGTCCACAGCATTGCCTTGGCAGAGGGGCAGGGAAAATGTATTGGCCGTGTGCAGGAGAGCATTGAGAAAGCCACTGCCCCAGGCAGCTGCTGCCATCTGGGCACAAGCTCTGCTGCCCAGGAGGCTCCCGTAGTGCAGGGGCTGGCAGATGGCAATGTAGCGGTCGTAGGCCATGACGGTGAGAAGGGAAAACTCTGTACCAGCCAAGAAGGCAAAGAAAAAGACCTGTGCAGCACATCCTCGATAGGTGATGGCCCTGGTGTTCCAGAGGGAGTTGGCCATGGCTTTGGGGAGAGTGGTGGAGATGCAGCCCAGGTCGAGGAGGGCGAGGTTGAAGAGGAAGAAGTACATGGGGGTGTGGAGGCGGTGGTCGCAGGCTACAACAGTGAGGATGAGGCCGTTGCCCAGGAGGGCAGCCAGGTAGATGCCCAGGAAGAGCGCAAAGTGCAGGAGCTGCAGCTCCCGCGTGTCTGCGAATGCCAGCAGGAGGAACTCGGTGATGGAGCTGCTGTTGGGCATTTGTTGACTTTGGACACAGTTGTCTTTGGAAAAGGAGAAGGCAGAAAATGTTAGAATAGAATTCTCTGAGGAAAACCTATTGCAAGTCTTAGTGCTCTCTCATCCCAAGCCTCTCTTTGCAGGAGGACTTTCTGCACCTCTATCGCACTGGGAGCAGGGATTGCTGTGGGCTCCAGAGGAGTCCTTCCTGCTGTGCAGCAGTTGGGAAGCAGGAACATGGGGGAAACTCAAGTTCAGGCCACTTAGGAGATCCATGAACTTGGCGGTGTTGTTGCAAAGAACACCTCCACCCCCAGTGTAGAGCAAGGCAGATTTTCTTATGCTTAGTACAACAATCACACTCTTGTGTTTCCCAAGAAGTGGAGACAGCTGAAAACAGAGAAGCCCCAGTCCACGTGCAGATGGACAGAATCCTCACCTTGTATCCAGAGGCATGAGCAG
>NW_023307762.1:0-19771 GCF_011077185.1 Oxyura jamaicensis
AAAGGGAAACGGACCGGAGTAACGATGCAACCTCGATGCGAGTATAATCGTCCTCCTTTATTGCAGGTTCTCACAGAGTATATATAGGCAACTAACTACAGCATGCGCCGATAACAACTTATAATTGGTCTAGCTTCTCCATGCACTTGTCTCTAGCTTGTTTCCTCATTATCTCTAATACAAGGACGTGGGAAGCAGCACAAAGCCACCTGCGAATTCCTTTCCCACAAGAAATGCGTCCTGCACAGAGGTTTTGCAGGTGTCCAGCTGGTTGTTGTTCCTCCTGCCCTCCATTTTCATATTGGAAGATCAGTATGGGAATTCTTCCAGCACTTAGCTGGGGGTAAGTGACACAGAGACTCAGGTTTTCAGGATTGGTACCTTAATGTAAGTTTCACAACCCATGTCTGAACAGCCGTGGCCAAGTGGTTGGAAGGATGGGTTGCACACTTGCAACTTGCTGGGTTTGGTGGCTGCTAGTCCTTTTCGTTGCTGGGCTTTGATACAGGTGCCTAAATCTGCAGAAGCTCAGTACTGCCTTCAGGAGCTCTGCCTGAACTCTTTTACACTCATCTTGCCTAGATGTTAGTATGAAGTGCATATTAACTCCTGGCAATGTAGTGGGGGGGGGGGGGGCCCAATGCATTTCACATGTCTGCTGCTTGGGTGTGCACAGTAGTGTGATGCTTCTGTTTCTCTCTGTGTCAGAATCTTCTAAGAAACTCATAATGTGAGAGAAAGTGTATTAGGCTTTCGGCATGCATCCTATGAAAGCAAAACAAATGGAAAACATCCTCTTTATCTTGTTTCCTTCTCTGCCAAGGCAGTAACAGTAACCACTAACCTTCTTGAGATGTTTTGGTGCTTAGCTGCTGGGTGGATGCTGCTTTGGCCCTGCCTGCTCGATGAACGTCCAGATGCCAAAAAAAATGCTCATTCTTCCTGAGCTTACTTGCTGATAAAGGCTAAAACTGTGCTAAAGGAGGGCTAAAGGAAGAACCCCATTTAGATCACTCTTTAAAATAGCAGCTATTAACTTCATTGTAATATATAATTATTATTAATCACTACTAAGTCATAATAATGGGTTTGCACATCTATTGGGCTTTGTGGCAAAGGTTTGGAAGGTAGTTTGTAGACCCCAGAAGCTTATAGTCTTTGTGCTTTGACAACGGAGGGGGGGACAGGAAAAAAGAGATTTGAGGTTGTTCCCTATTAATTATCATACAGGATACAACTCTGGGTCAGGAATCCTGGGCAGCAGGCACCATGCCACCAGGAGTCCAAGGGACGGCCATTCCCCAAGGAGCTCACAAGCACACACATTGGCTCGGTTTGTGAACGCATCAGCCCCTTTGTTGTTTGGATGTGGCTTTGGGTTTTTGTTCAAAATCTCTTGTACATGCTTCGAGGGTGAGGCGAGATGGGAAACCTGTTCCCATCCTGTTGTGGTAGGCATGGGAGGCTGAGAGATGTGACTCACTTGTACTGCATGGGGCAGGTTGGTCCTGTGGCACCTTCCCCATTAGGAGGTCATCATTAAGAGGTTGTGGAGTCCCCTTCCTTGGAGATCTTCAAAAGCCACCTGAGAAACCTGGATGGGACAACCAGGAATGTGATCCATGTCCCATGCATCTGGGCTTTGGGCTCTGTGCTGTCGTGCCATTAGGAGAAACAGTGATTTGGGGCAGTGGGGTGTGGTGACAGTTGTGGCGGCTGTTTGTGCAGTGACTTTACTTGTGTTTAAGTGGAAACATCCTGGTGGCTGCTAGAAGCAGGCAGTGAGGAAGTACTTCCCTGGTCGGTAGCTGGATAGGATTAATTTTGGAAAGGGAGAAGGTTTAACTTTAGACATCAGTGTGGAGGGTAAAGCTTTGCTGGGGGGCTTGAATTGGTCCAGGTCTAGTTAGCTGCCTCCCATCCCGAGGTGGCTCCTGCAAGGAGGAAGGGCCACCATCTGAACCCCAGAATGGCTCATGCAGGGAACAGGTGCTCGTAGGAACCAGCAGCAACACCTCTGTGAACCTGTGATTCCTTTCTGTTTGTTTTTTTTTTTTTTTTTTTTTTTTTTTTCAATGAAACAAAACCAATTTGGAATTTGGCAAAGCCCAGAAATCCTTATCAGCAAAAAAATTCCTGCTTGAAAAGGCTTCCTGAGGATGGCGGCCAAACCAGCCCTCACCTGAGCACATTTTGGGGAGCGCTGGGACATCTCTGGTGGTAGTGGGGAAGACAGTTGCATGGTAACTGGGAGAGACTTGTCTGAAATGGGAGAGACAGCTCAGAATGAAGTAGGTAGAGCAGGCTGAGAGAGCAGAGGAGGTGTGGTGGTTTTACTCGGGTGGGCGGCTGAGCTCCACCGCAATCGCTCTCTCACTCCCCTCCTCAAAGAGGAACAGGGAGAAAATATGATGAAAGGGGCTCAAGGGTTGAGATAAGGACAAGGAGATCGCACAGTAATTATTGTGACGGGCAAAACAGACTCAGCATAGGGAGATAGTAAGATTTATTGCCTATTACTAACGAGCTAGAGAAGTGAGAAACAAAGGAAAGAAACCAAAAGCACCTTCCCCCCCATCCACCCTCTTCCACCTCCTTCCCCCAAGCGGCTCAGGGGAACGGGGGAATGGGGGTTATGATCAGTCTATAGCGCTTCTTCTCCGCCGCTCCTTCTCAGTCACTCTCATCCCCTGTGCTGTGGGGTCCCTCCCACGGGATGCAGTCCTTGCTGAACTGACCCTGCGTGGGCTTCCCACAGGCAGCAGCTCTTCAAGAACTGCTCCAGATATGGGTCCGTACCACGGGGTCCATCCCTCGGGAGCAAACTGCTCCAGCCTGGGTCCCCCACGGGCAGCAGCTCCTGCCAGGTCACCTGCTCCTGCGTGGGCTCCTCTCCACGGGCTGCAGGTCCGGCCCGGAATCTGCTCTGGCGGGGGTTCTCCACAGGCCACAGTCTCCGTTGGTGCAGGTCTACCTGCTCCACCGTGGTCTCCACGGGCTGCAGCATGGAACCCTGCTCCACCGTGGTACTCCATGGGCTGCAGGGGGACAGCCTGCTTCACCATGGTCCTCACCACAGGCCGCAGGGGTCTTCTGCTCTGGTGCCTGGAGCACCTCTCCCCCTCCTTCTTCACTGACCTTGGCGCCTGCAAGGCTGTTCCTCACTCCTCTCACTCTCCCAGCTGCTGTGTGGCGCAGTGTGTTTTTTTTCCCTGTCTTAAATCTGCTCTCACAGAGGCACAAACAACATCACTTATTGGCTCAGCTCTGGTCGGCAGTGGGGTCCTTACCTAATGTGGGGCAGCTTCGAGATCCTTCTCACAGAAGCCACCCCTATGGCCCCCTGCTACCAAAACCTTGCCACCTAAACCCACTACAGGAGGATGAACGGTGCAGTGCTTTAAAGTCATCTCCCAGGACCATAAAACCATTTGAGTCGGAGAAGACTTCAGGAGGTCTCTATTTCAGCCACTTGTCCAAAGCATGACCTTGCGTTTGTCCAGAGCATGGCCTTTGCTGAATTTGGATATTAATTAACCTTTTGCTGTATTGGTCAGACAAACATGCTCTGACCAAGAAGCCCAGTAGGAAGGGAGTAGGGTCAGAAGGGAAACTTAAAGGACGAATGCAAAAAACTCAGAGCCACAAATTATCTTGGAGCACCAGGCAGTGCAATAAGGTCAGGCAGTGCCTGTGCTGTTGTGCGTCTCCACTGACACCCACGTTGGTGACAGCAGCCCATCAGCAGTGGCTCCAGCCCATCATAGAGCTGTTGTGGGGACGATGACAACCCCGTGGGGCTGCTGGTCCCTCTTTTTACATGACTCACATCAGCTCCGTGCAGTCTAAGTGCATAACAGTTATGTGCTGCGACTTCTTAGTCTCTTATTTTATTGTGAACATTAGCTGTCAACCAACTTGCTTTGCTGTCAGTGCCTGGCCACCTGATCTAGGGAGCTCTGTGTGCACTGATGATCCTAAACCAAGTGTAGGTGGTAATTCATCACCTGTAAATGCAGGGCGCTTCTACTCCTGCCGAACTCTGGTTTCCTTTAGGGAGACGGAGGTCCTGTAAATGACTCGTCTTTGGAGCTTTCTGCTAGAGACACAGCGATGTCTCAAATATGAGATTTGGGCTTGTTTGCTGCACTTTGTGACTTCAGCCAAACCTGTTCCCTCTCAGTCCGTCTCTCCTGTTGCTAGTGTGCAAAGCGCTGGCGGGTGCATGGGTTGCTCTCTGGGGCTCTTCTTTATTTTATTTTTATTTTATTTTATTTTGTTTTATTTTATTTTTTCTTTCTTAACATGCCACATGATTTTGTTTGGGAGCTAATGTGTGATATTGATCTACATAATGAGCCTTTTTGACAGTCTGGGCACATTTGGGAATAATTCCTTGGGCAGATGAAAACCTTAGGCCAGAACTGCTTGTTCTTGGCAGTTTCCAAATGAAGCTGCAATTGTTCTGAAGTGACAGATGAGAAATAGTTCAAGAGCTGGAAATTACACAAGCTGGGAACAGATTTTTCTTTTTCCCTTCTGGATGGCATGTGACTCACTCAGTTTTTGCTTGGTAATTTTATACTCCTCTCCAACCAGGCTGTAAATACCAGTTGCCGGAGCAGGGGAGGGCGAGGGATGAAATCTCTGTGTCCTGCCATGCAGCAGGAGCTCCCGGTTCCTCACCCCGCCACCTGCAGGGAGGGAGGACCATGAGCCTTGCTGCAAGACTGGTCCTAAATCCTGCTTAGTTCATGTGGAAACACGCCCCTTTCCATCCCAGGTGCAAAAGCCTGGTGGTTTCTTTTCTTTAAGGTGTGAGTGGCATTCAGCCACAGAGAAATAGGAATGTGTTTGTTCCCCGGATGCTCAAAGCCATATGCAAACACCACAAAGCTTTGCAGTTGCACTAGAAATAGCTAATAGCTGGTTGATGTAATTTTGCATTCATTCCCCAAAAGAGGTTGCTGGAGTAGCAGGGCACAGGGTGGAGGAGGGCTCCATTTGTGTGGTTCCCCTCTTGTGGTTGTTGCAGGGCTGCATCGATGGGCTCGTGGTGCAGAGCCTGCTGCAGCTCCTGGCTGAGGCTCCTCATGGCCCCATCGTACAGCAAGTTCCCCAGTTTTTGCCTCATATGCAAAATACTTAATTTTGATGTCCCCTCTCTGATGTCCTTTGGTGTGGCTACCTGTCTTCCCCAAGTCAGGGGAGCCGGGGCCATCTTCCCCCCGTGGCTTTTGCTGATGTTTAACCGTCTGCCAGCCAGGATGCTTGGAGCCTGCTCCTGGGGCTGGGGTGTTTGGGGAAGCTAAACATGTTTGCCATTACAAGAGATTTGTGCTCAGACTTTGTCATGTTTATTTTGCAGCTGTAGTGAGTGATCTCCAGTAACTGTCAATCTTCCCTGTGCTGCTTCCGTTTTTAATTTGAGAAGGCTCCCCAGAGGCTGGGAGATGTGGAGCTGCTGTGTGATTAACGAGGAGCCTGCAGCTGCACGGGACGCTGCTTGCAGCCCAAGCAGCTCCTGCTGGGGTTAGTACCTTGGGGAGGACCTCCCGGGGGACCTGCCATGTGTGGGTTCATCCTGCAGCCATGCTGGTCCTCCACGTGAGTGTGCACACACAAAATCTAACGTTTCATGGGAGCATCAGGTTCATCATGTGAGCAGTGATTGTGTTGTGGAGTAGCCTGCTTGCATGGTCAGATGTCTGGTCCTCGTGAGCTGGAAGCTCCTCTGTTGGTCGTGTGATGGAAGAGGAGCATGGTGGCTGGGGAGAAAGGTGGTACTTGAGTAGCTGGTTTGCTCCATCCTGCTTCAGACCCTAGGGAAGAGGCAGAGGGAAGACTGGGGGGGTTGGCATCGCCTGCTGGATGCAGGAGCGGTGGCTCCTGGTTCCCATGTGTGCTCTGGGAGTTGTGTAAACCCTGGTCTCTCTTGAGGAAGTGTCCATGGCTGCTGTCATCAGGGCAGAGGGGTCCTTGTGCAGTTCCCATTTCAGGGGACCACAGGAGGACCTCTTCATGCCTTTCATTTCTGGCCCTGCTGGCGGCATGTTTTTTTCAGCAGTTGCCTTGTTCTGCACCAGAGGAGGTGGCATCTCGGTGACATGAAGGAGGTGACCTATTGTCAGAAAGCAAAGCTGGCAGGCTTTCAAAGGAGATCAGTATTCTGGGACGGATGCACTGGGTAGATGCACGTGGTGACCACAGGAGCATCCACTCGAACGCCCTCAGAGCTGCCCTTACTAGTGATGCTACATTTGAGGTTTCATTGGCTTCTCTTCAGTAGATGCATGCCCTTCAAATGGTCTGGGTGCCAGCTGCTGGGTTCCTTATGGCTTCACTCACTGGCTAAGGGACAACTGCAGGATTTTTTTGCTGAAGTTTTTCATTTCCTCTATGGATCAGAGGAGGTAAAAGGGGTTTGAACTCAGTCCCTAGTATCTCCTGCAGAGGTGTACAAGTACTCAGGGGTGCATCCATTTGCACGTGTTAGCTTTGGAGAGGGGCAGGGGTTATTGCTGGGAATGTACAGGGCTCTGGTTTGGTTTTGCAGCAGAGCTCCTAATTCCTTGGTGATATGTGCCCTGAACGAGACTGTCCTACTCTCCCAGTAGGGTTTGTAACATAAGCCCCTGGGTAATGGCTTCTTATTGTGCTAGCAGTAGTCTACATGTGAGCTTTTAGGAGAAGGCTGTGCTTCTGGAGCAGGAACTGGAGGGAGGGGTAACTGTTAGGACAGTTAGGTAGCTGAACCAAGCCCTGAGAGCCAGTCTTTAATTTGGTACCTGCAACTGTTTGTGTTTGCACAGCCTTTTCCTCCTTTGCTCTGTATTTTGACTCTCACCAGTAAGAATACATTTAAATACATTTAAAATCTGCACAGAGAGCACATAGTGATCCATACTGCTGCTGCTCAGAAGGTTTGCATCCTGGTTGGGCTACCTGCTAGTCTGCACCCTGAGCACACCTTAATGTACAAGCCCCCCAAAGTCCATGTTTTCTGCAGAGCAGCATCTCTGCGGAGGCAGAGCTGCTGCCATGTGTCCCTGGGGGCGATGTGATCCCTGCACTGGGCACAGCATCATCTGTGGCTTCCTCTGGGGCTGCCAGCCAGCCGGTTGATGCAGAGTGCATTGTGGTGCTCTGCAGGATTTTTTCCCTTTTTCTAATGCATTTTTAACAAGTGGAGGTTTTAAAAATAGATTCTGGTGTGATCGCTGTTTCACCTCCACATCCAAACCTTCTCCCTGGACTGTTAGCAGGTGCACTGCTGACTCAGCACCTTGCTTACTGCCGTGGTCCTAGAGAAGCTTTGCAGTTCCTGTCCTCTTCATGTCCCCAGCCACAACCCGAAACTCATCATCCTCCCGCTTCCAGTAGAGCCAACGTCACGGGCCTTTTAAATTAAGCTTTGTTAATTTCTTGGGCATGTTTCTAGAGGTTTTCTACAACTTTGGTTGTGAGGAGGATAGGCAAATGTTGTTGTGGCCCTTAGGTGTAGGATCACAAGATGGGCCTCTTGCTCATGGAGGAAGAAGGGGGCTCATGAAGGAAGAAGGGGGCATCTGTGCTGATGGGAGAGGCAGGCACTGCTCAGCAGGTGGCTGAGGACTTAATTTCCATCCTTTTTCCTTCCCAGGCCCTCTCTGTTCCCGCTGTCCCAACTGCAGTGATGGAAAACTCATCGGTGGCATCCGCCTCCTCAGAGGCGGGGAGCAGCTGCTCGCAGGAGATCGAGGAGCTGGAGCGCTTCATCGACAGCTATGTACTGGAGTACCAGGTGCAGGGGCTGCTGACCAACAAGATGGAGGGGGACGGGGAGAGCGAGAAGACGCAGTCCAACAACTTGCAGGTTGGTGAGGAGCGTGGGCTGAGGGGGACTGCAGGGCTGGGCGATGCCAAAGCAGCTTTCCTAGTGTAGAAATGCAGTGAAATGCTGGATTTGGGGCAGCTTTCTGCTTCAGCCAGGTGTGAGCACTCCCCAGCTGTGTTTTGTATTTATCATGAAGTGGTCTCAGGGTGTGCCTTGAGGTTTTTTTGGTTTCTCCAGGGTTCCTTTGTCAAGTGAAGGACACTGGTGAGAGGCTGCCCTGCACACAGGGGCTGGCAGGGTGCACGTGTCTGGAAGCAATGAGTGTTGTTTGGGTGGCATCTCCACGCTGTCCCTTAGGAGCGGGTGCATGCAAGTGGAGTCTGCCTCAAACAACACATTGCCTCACCCAAAAAATCCCATCAGCTTTAGGAAGAGCTGTGAAGACCTAGCAGGGGGTATCCAAATATTGAGAAGTGCTCCCACATCCCTATGTGCCTGTGCTGATTTTCTCCATGTGCACAGGGATGTTAGTGAAGAGACAGAGATGCTAAAGGCATTAAAAGCCCCATGTGCCCCCTAACAGTGAGTCATGCCACTGCACATTTTAATATGTACAATAACCTGTTTGCTTGCTTCCTGAGTGTTGTGTCAGAGAAACAAACTGCTCTGCTACAGAGGATGTGAATACCCAGCAAAGAGAGTGATCGCTTAGGGGAGACGAGATTTGGTGGTGTCATTAGGAGGAAAAAAACAAAACAAAACAAACAAACAAAAAACTACTTCAAAAATTGGCTTTTTGGCTTCCACACGAGGAGAAATTTAAACCTTCTGAACTGATATTGTTGTCCTGAGGGAAATCCTCCGTATTGTGGAGCCAGCACTCCTGGAGATGGGATGGCCAAATGGCACGGGGCTCACGCAGCGGGGAGCTGGAGGGCTCTGCTCTGTGCCCTTGGGTTCATGAGGCTGCAGTGAGCCCGGGTCCATGCAGTGGGGTGCTGGGCACACTGCTCTCCAGCCATGCAGAATGGTAGAAGAACAGGTGCAGGCTATAAACCGTGTGCACGCTGAGCCTGGGGACTGGGTAAGAAGGACTTGAAGACAGGGTAGGTGTTCCCTTCTTGGGGCATTTAGCTAATGAAGCAATACCCATTAACCCATTAAACCTTGCCAGGGCTTTCCAGAAGGGACTGGAGGTGTTTAATAATGGATGGGGTGTGGAGTCCTGCAGGAGGGTTCAGTCCCTTCCCTTTGCCCAGGAGATGGGCAGCAATCCTCAATCACTGGTGCTGTTTGGCTAACAAAGTTCCCTCTGCCCCATGGCTGCAGGGGGGGCAGGGCACCTCTTCCCAAGCCGGGCTTGCTGTGGGATGTGCTTTATGTATTAGTATGATGTATTGGCATGAAGAAATTACCAGCAAAAGGAACCTTCTAAAGAATAGGTTTTGCTAAAGAAAGGTCTTTTGTGAATTGATGATCAAAGCCATTGTAAGTGGGGAAAAATATATTTAAAAATCAGGTGATCCCAAGCACTTCAATAATGCATTTTTTTGTAACCCCAGGCTGGAAAATGGCTGTGTTTGAAGTGATGCTTTGGAGGGGCATCAGGTCAAACAGGCAAGTGCTGCTTTATTTAACGTGTCAAGTTGAGAAACGCTATTGAATTAGAAATAAATTAATAGTCAAAGTTTTATAACCACTTTGCAATTCAGAGGAGGCTTAACTCTGAGCAGCAGGAAAATCCTGATTTGATTTGCTCTTTCCTGTAAAGGAAAAGATAAATGAAATTGGGAACTCACTTAAAAGCTATTACCCAGACTGAGTGTGAGATAGGAGCATGGTTGGTAAATGGGATTTGGTCTGCCCAAACCTCTGCCCTGGAGTCTGCATCCCCCTGCATCCTCAGGACAAAAGATGCTAATTCTCGTGAGGACCCATTTACAGTTTTTGCATTAAGATCCTTCCCTGGCTGCCACAACCAAATCCATCTCGTTTTTGTGGAAATGGGGCTTTGACTCTTCTCCATGGCTTGCCTGCATGAAAGGAGCTGCTGTTTCTTCAGACAATGGGTGTCTACTTGTAAATAAGATTTCTGTGTGACTCCAGTGAAATGCAGTATTTTGTATTACTCAGGGCTGCACATGGGACAAGTGAGGTTGAGCTTCTAGATGTATCACCTGCTTTTATCAAGTCATGCTTTCAGGGTTGGACTAAGAAGGAATTACCCGTTGTCTCCAAAAGGTGTTTACTTTCCCACCTTCCCAATACTCCAGACTTGTGTAAGAAATGAGCAGGAATCATTTATTTCTGTTTTTCTCTTCATGATTGCTCCTTATCAAAGCAAGCCATAAACACATACGTATCCTGCCCCTTGCTGGAGTAACTGTGTTGGAGCCGGTGCGAGGTGCATTGGTTTGCTAGCCTGACTGAAGGCAGCATGCTCCCTTTCAATGAGAGCTGGAGGAAAAAGGATGGCTTTATGGCTAAGGTGCTGGACTGAGACCAAGAAAACTGTTTTAACTGCAAGGCTCTGCTGGAGACTTAATCTTTAACTTGGGGTAAGTTATTCAATGTCTCCGCAGTGTACTTCCTTGTGCCTGCGGTAACGCTTCCTCTGCCGGAGAGGGGATGCGTCTGGTGCCACATCCTAAATAGCTGCTCCCCATGCCCAGTGAGTCTGGCAGAAGGCTCTGATGTGCTGCCAGGAGCAGCACATTGGGGAAGCAGCCCATGAAAGGGGTAGTGCGAGGCAGAGGTGGGGTGTGACAGCCTTCTGGGCACCTGGCATGACCCTTCCAACACAGGGATCACTTTATGTGGCTTTTAGACTCCTTGTCCTATTCCATGGCTTCATCTGTGCCTGCCAAGAAGCTCTCAATTAGTTGCTGTTTGGAGGGAACCCTTTTTTATTTTATTTCTTTTTCATGGTATGAGTACACCCGCGCAGTGACAGTTCCAGGATGAAAGACCTCAGAAATGGGAATGGTCAAAAAGGTTAGGTCTCAGCTGTGGCAGGGAAATCAAAATAACTTTAGGATTAAACAGTATCTTTCCTGTTTGTATAGAGAAAGTTGCTTTATTATTTGTTTTGACAATATGCTGTAGCTCATCTCTTCTTTGAGAGGTGGATATCAAATGGCCTCAAATTGAAATGCTTCGATGCATTGCTGCAGCTGTGGTATAATGTTTTGGATGTTTTAGCTGAACCTGCAGCACTATTTTCTGTTTCATTTAAAAATAAAAGCATCACCTTATCACCTTTTTTTTTTTTTTTACCTCCTCCCTCCCAATCCTCTGTAAAGGTGCAGCTGAGGCAGGCTGGTTGTGTTGGCCCCAAGGCACCAAGTTTGGAGCCTGCAGGGAAAAGCAGAGGGTGTTTTTCTTGCAGAGCACCCTTTGTCTGCCCGCGGCATTGCAGCTGGCGTGCTGGGATGGTTCTCACAGCTTTCGGTGATGACAGTTTCTCCTGGAGTTTCCTGCAATTGTTCATGAATCTTTCCTCTGCTCGCCATCCATGGGCGGAGCGTTTCCCAGACAAAGCTTTTGAGATCATCCCTTGCTGTAAAAGGGAGCCCTGTTTCTCTGGAAAAAGAGATGGTGCCACGGAGGGAAGGCTTGGGCTGCTCTGTGTCCCAGCAGAGCAAGGGGCATGAGTCACGCTGCCTTTTCCTAACAGTCCCTCCTAAAAACACGCTTACCCACAGTTGTACAAGGATGCCCTTGGCCCGGACAGTGTTTGCTGCATGCTGTGGGCTGACACAGCAATTTCCCCTGCCCAGCTATTATTTTACACAATGCCTTTCTATCCCTTTTACAGTGGACAGCGGACTGTAGTGAGCAGCTTGATGGCAGCTGTTCCCCATCCAGAGCGAAGGGCTCATTGTCTCTTGAACACAGTCAGGTAGGGCTGTGTCTAGCTCTTCCTCCCCAAGCATTGCCTCTCTTCTTCTACTGTGTCTCCCGGTGCTAAGCCTGCCCGTGCTGCCAACTCAGCATCACAGTGCTTCCTCCTCTTGGAGGAGGAGGGAAGTGGGAAGATTTTATATAAGTACTTTATTTGCATTCTCTTTGTGGGGAAAGTAGGAAATTTTGATGCATTTCTGAGAGCAATTCATTAAGTGAAAGGCTTTTGGTATGGTATGTATTGAGGGATCCAGCAGGGCTGTTGGACATGAAAGTCCTGGCAGCAGCTCCATCCCAGGCTCCACTCATGGAAAGGGCACTAACAAAAAACAGAGCTTCTCTGAAGGTTTGTCCCATTTCTCCAAGCAGAGGGAGAGGGAAGGCTGAAACTCCTGCTGGCAAGACCCGTCCCTCCCTGCAGTGGCTGTCCCCTGTCATCGCCAAGCAAAAGCCTGGGTTGTTGGCAGCAGATGGGACTGCAATTTATTTTACTGCTGCTTTGCATGAGTATCTGTGTCCTGCCACACTTCCCAGGAACTTATTGTGTAGTTGCGAGCCTTGGAGGCTCCTCCAGTTGATGCCCATGTCGTATGCCTCCTGCACAGTGGAGAAGTGAGCACGGTGTTTAGGTCACACCATGGGCACCAGCTGAACTCTCCTGTACCCTCTGCTCTTGCCCTCTGCTGCCCTCCCTGAGGGGCTGCTGGTGGAGCAGGTACTGGGTTGGCCTTCCTGTTAAGCCAGCAGAAACAGCAGTGCATCTGTGGCAGGTGGAGATGATGGGCTTCCACTCCAGGGTGCTGGTTGGAAAGGACTAGCCCTAGGAGCATCCCCGGGACGGTGCTCACAAGTTCACAGTGTGTGATACTGGGTGTCCTACACTGTTTGGGTGTGTGGAGCTGTGAAGTACTTTGCAGGGGTTGTATGCTCTTGTTGCTGAGCCTGGCACATCCTGCCAAGGGATATCTTGCTAATAACAAAAGCTTGAGAAGTTCCCACACCTCCACAAGATCAAAGCTAATCTCCTGTGAAACCTTGTCTCCATGACTCTGCTGCTGAGTGCTGTGCTGCTGTCCTCCCGGGAGATGCTTCATGCTGTGTGAGCTTGAGCTGGAGGCAGAGGACATCTCACCTGCCTGCGCCTGGGGAGGTGTCTGACTGCTGTGGTGGGGTGGGATTGGAGAAGATCCCCTTAAGCCCCGTAGGTCACTCTGTGGCTCACCTGAACCTCAGAGCCCCCTCTGGCGATGAGCACTTGGTCAACTGTATGAAGTCACAGCTGGAAAGGCTGTTACAGTGCCAAATGCTGTGTATTATAGGCAGCAAAATTTGTGTGTCGTCACCTTGTTTTGGCAGGTGGGAGGCTAGTAGTGTGGCTAGCTGTTCTGTGCCAGTCATCCTCAGGTGCAGTGAGCACCAACATGTGATTTTCTAGTTGGTTTTTTTTTGCCTTTGACTTGGCTTTCCCACTGGATTTGGTTGTGGCTGCCATACTGAGGAACTGCTGGGATGAGTGGCTGCAGACAGATACATCAGTTGTCTTTGTCTTGGTTCCAACAAAGAAAGAGAAAGCGAAAGGCAGGGAGTGACTTTGGGGTGCTGCCAGTGAAAAACAGGTTGTTGTAGCCCTGCCTCAGAGAAAAAGAAATTAAATTTCCAAGTGAGGTGACCAGCACACGATCAAAAAGCAGCCCTGAGAAAACCTGTGTCGTAATCATTTTCTGTCTGTGACTGCTGGCTGATACTCCCTCTGTACGGTGAGTACAGCCCTGCTCAGTTCTGGTCTGAGAGGAGGACTGCTGAGAAAGTAATGAAATCATTTAGCTGATGTATAAGTGTAACTTTCTCTGGGACTTGTGTTTGAGATCTGCCTTGTGAGTCAGCAGCACCATTTAAAAATGAACAGCCATGTGTTGTTTGGTGATTGATTTCTGCTCTCCATGCTCTTCAGGTTTTGCCACATCCATGTTCATCTGGGACACGAGTATACCAAGAATATATAGGAGGAAGAGGTCACCGTGACCTTTGGGTCTGTGTGCTTTCCATTCCCATCTGCGACTGACTGCTGGTGGAAACAAAATACAAGGCTAGATGGACCTTTGCTCTGTCATTTCCTATATATTTATGGTGTTTCTTCTGGCAGATTGGTTCTACTTTTCAGCTGTACAAGCTCAATAGCTACTTTAAGGGTGATCTTCATTGTCCAAAACATTTGTGTCATGGCAGTGCATCAGTGGTGTGTGGAGAAAGAAGGGAGAAGAGTAAGCCAGAAACCCCCAAGGTTCAGCATCTCCACACAAGGCAAGACTGTGCATGCTCCTGGCCTGTGGTACTGCTCAGTTCAGGCTGTCAGCATCCCGCTGCAGGCTGGGGCCGGGCTAGGTGTGCTCTGCAAAAAAAGGTTAATTGCAGAGGGGGCTGCAATGAGCGCAGCTCACGCCAGGAGGGAACTGAGGGGCTGTATCTGTGTTTGCCTACACCATGCTGTCCTTGGCTGGTGGTAAATGAAATGGGGGATTTCCACCTCAGTGCTAATTTTCTGCCCTTCTGAACATCAAATTATTTAGAGATATTCTGAAGCAACTCGTGCTGTTAGGCTGCTGTCTCAGACTGGAAGGTTTTTGGGCGGGGGAGCCTGTGGGATGCACGTGGCTTTAGGGCCACTCCTTGGTGCCCTGCTTGGGCATCAGAAGGGCTAGGAGTGAAATGCTTCTCACCTTTGCTGCCTGCTTTAGAAGAACTGGTGCTGCTTACAGAGGATGGAGGAAGGCATACTCAAGGTCTGGTGTCACTGGTGGCTTGGGTTGGAGGACGTCTCATCACCCTGGGTCACCATTTGTGTCGAACAGGTAGAGCGGGAGGAGAGGACAGCCGACTTTTCCTTGGTGCTTATGTTGTGCAGGTCTGTGTCCTCTGCTCCCTCCCTTGCACGCCTTGTGTGCAGACCCCTGCCATACTCCTACACGTCCCTGTAGGGCAAAGGACAGCAGGGCTGGGCAGCATTTATACCTGCCCTACTCTGCCAGTCAGCCGCTGCCCTTCAGCACAGGCGCCAGCTGGGGTTTACCCACTGAAGGGACTGCTTCCCATGCTCTAGTTCTGTGAAATTTGCGGTATCTGAGTTATCTCTGAGGCGATGGTGAGTAAGAAGTACAAAGCATCTGTGGAATCGAGTCTGTTGTGGTTTAACCCGGCTGGCAGCTAAACACCACACAGCCATTCGTTCACCCTCCCCCCTCCCTCTCTGGGATGGGGGAGAGAAATGGGAAAGTGAAGCCTGTGAGTTGAGATAAAGACAGTTTATTAAGATAGGAAATAATAATTAAAATATGTACAAACAAGTGATGCACAGTGCAATTGCTCACCACCCGCTGACCGATGCCCAGCCCAACCCCGAGCAGCCGGCCCCCCACCCCGGCTAGCCACCCCTATATATTGTTTAGCATGCCGTCAGATGGTATGGAATACCCCTTTGGCCAGTTTGGGTCAGCTGTCCTGGGTCTGTCCCCTCCCAGCTCTTGCTGCACCCCCAGCCTGCCCGCTGGCAGGACAGAGCGAGAAGCTGAAAAGTCCTTGGCTTAGTGTAAGCACTGCTCTGCAGCAATTAAAACATCAGCATGTTATCAGCACTCTTCTCATCCTAATCCAAAACATAGCACCCTACCAGCTACTAGGAGGAAAATTAACTCTGTCCTAACTGAAACCAGGACACTACTTGTTTTTTTTTTTTCTATGTGGTTGTTTTTTCTGTGTGGTATTTTTATAAGGATGAAGTTTCTGTTCTTTTAGTTTGTTTTTGTTTTATAGCTTTATGCAATGCATTGAGAATAAAGAAGCTGGAAATTTGTTCCAACTAAAAGATTTATAATATATTTTATAGCTTTTTCTTAAAAGCTGTGTTTAAAAATATTAAAATCATTATTTCTATTATAAATACTTCTTTTTGCTGTAGAAAAAATGGAATGGATGTTCCTGAATAGGTCTAGAAGAGCAGGGAGATGTTGTCTGAAATACTTGGAGTCCAATGACAAAATTCTACCCAACTGGAAGATTTAGCTGTAGCACAACTGCTGGGTGGCATCTCAGACCTGGAACTTGAAACTCTTGTGTCATGAGAAGTCCCTTTCCTGTGGCCTGCCTTCGGCTGGGAGTACTGTACATCAAATGTGGGGAATTTTGTGTAAATTGTAACAAGAATCCCTCCAGGAATGCACCATTGTCTTCAGACCACTTACAGCTCGTGGCATTGCCAGCAGAGTGAACTTTGCCCATCCTTATCTCCACATGGGAGGTTGCTGTGTTTCCATTGCTTATCAGGAAAAGCTATCCCCCCCCCCTTTTTTTTTTCTGCAGATGAGATTTTCAAACTCGCACTGAAGCACCAGAAAGAAATAACTCTTGAGCTGGCAGAGGGATTGGGATTAATTAGTTCATGCCTCAAAGAGCTGCAAAGGTGAAAACTGCAGTGTAAGTGAAACATATGATCAATGCTAATTAAAATATAAATGTTAGATTTGACAGCTAGCTTCTGAAGGAGGGTGTCTGGCAGTGCTGATGTGCAGAAGCCTCGCTGTTCTCAAAGGGGTGCAGAGCTTGGCCAGAAGGATTTGCATGGATGAGAGCAGCTGCTGGGAATCACTCTCTGGAGGGGGCAATGTTTGCCTCCAGGCCCCAAAGCTTGGCACAGAGGTCCCCTCTCCTGGCAGTGAGTGCAGACCTAGTAAGGTAGCTGGGGCCCAGGGAAGAGCTGGGAACAGGAACTCAAGGGCCTTTGGAGTGTGGGAAGAGATAAGGAGAGTCTTGGTCTTCTGGGGATGCATAGCAAGGAATAATGGGGCTAGATTTGGGAGGGTTGGATTGGCAGGAGACAAAGGCAAGGGAGGGAATTCTGTGCTGTTACAGCCATTTCTTGAGGTTTTGTCAGAGCTGCAGGCAAATTTCCCCATGCACCTTGCTGTGTTAGTTTAACAAAAATGTATGGAGATGACTTGGTGGCCATGCTGCTGGCTGGAGGGAGAGCAGTATGGCATCTCGCCATGCTGCAGGAGGGTTTTGCTGTGCCTGGTGATGCTGGTGGAGGGTTTTTGCTGCTCCATGGTTGGTTTTTAAGGAGAGATCTTTACCTGCATGCTCCTCCAGCACCACCTATGAGGTATGGTGCGAGCTTCTCTGCTTGCACAGAAAGGAGGTCTGTAGAGAGGGCTCATTTCAGCACAGAAGACTATTAGACAACACAAAGCTGCTGGAAGTGCATGGGAGAGCTGCTGGTGGAGGAGCTTTTGCTGGTGGAGGAGCTTTTGCTTTGGTAGCAGTAGAGAGCTGTTCAGCTTTGGCAATTAGTCAGAAATTCAGGTAAAATTCTGATATTGGCTGTGCCAGTGAGTTTGAACATGATGAATTTAGGCTGCACTTGATCGGTCTGTCTTCAACCCTGAGAAGTTTCAACAATTTTCAGTGCAGATTTTATTTTAAAATAGCTTATTTTTAAATGTAAATATTAAGAAGGCCAGATAAAGGAGGGCAGAAAGCACAGAAGATGGGGAATGTGAACAGGGAAAGCCCCCAGGCCATGGGTTAGAGCCAGGAGACAAACTCATTTAGTAAGAGCAGTATCCCTGATTTTACCCAATTAGTTCGTGATATTTCTGCAGGCTTGTCTGGCGCCTTCAGACATCGGTGCATGATGGCACCAATCTCCCTGTTTCTCACTAGGGTTTTATTGTGGCCAGCCGTATTTCTGGCATTTGCATAGCTTCAAGTTGTCTGAAGGCAACCATGACCAAAAGTTTGGTAAATACAACCAAATGGCAGTGTTTATTTTCAACGTTTCTTTTAAAGTGAAGGGTGCATATGCTGGCTCACTCCCATGGCAGCATTTGGCACAGACATTTTTCAGATGTAGGTGAGCAAGATGCAGGATAGAGTAAATTGGTAGTTAAGCCTTTGAACAGCTAGGTGGTGAAGAGTCATCTCTCCCAGTTGCCTTTTCAGTTGGTGCATGTATTTTTTCTGTGTCAAATGTGAATTCTCACTTCTCAAGATGCCTGCAAGGCTTGCTCGTTCCCACAGCTTCCCAAAGTGGCCACCTCCCCGTGTCTCACAATTTATGCTAATAGTTTTATTTTTCCCACCTCCCTGCCAATTTAATAACTCCCTTAACTTTGTGTCACTCGGTGTTTCTCAGCCATTGGGATATTTGGATTGCCAAATTGTGGTGAGGAGGAAAGGTGCTTTCTGCCGTTAGAGCAACATCTTGTGGGAATAACCACAATTTCTCAGTTTTCATCTATATACACCCTGGAAACTAGCTGACCTCTCCCCCTCTTTCAGAGTTGATATTGCTTGTAGGCTCTAGCAACCATCTTCTGATGGTTTGAGCTTGCTTGGGACTTGCTGTGTTCGAGGCTGGAGAACATGCAGTGGGGTAGTGAGGAAACGGTGCATTTTTGCCTCCCGTCCCTCACCTTGGGTCAGTCCTCTGGGATCAGTGACCTGGACTGTGTGTCCTACACTGCGGGTGAGTCCTGCTGCCTCCTAAAGGCTGAGGTGGCCCTGCCGTAGTGGTGGCAGTGCCAGCAGAGACTCACATAACCGCAGCAAGTGTCTGAGACACCAAATGCCAGCTCTCACACCGGGAACATGGACTGCCGCTTTCATTTCCAAATTTTCAGAGAATCAGAAGAGTTGAATATTCCGCGCTCTGTGATTTTGGGTGTTTTAACCATTGCAGGTCACTTCAAAAGTCTTTTGCAAGCCTCTGAGGAAGGCTGTAGGAGCAATTACTCTGACACAAAAAGCCCTTTCTCCCCAAGCACCTAGTGTGTTGTTTGGGTAAGCATGGCTGGTTGGGTCAGATATTCAGGTTTTGGGGTGACTCAGTTTACCCTGGGGGTTGCTGACTGAACAAGAAACCTGCCCTGTGTTTGACATCAGGACAAGTGTGATGAGAAGAAAGGAGAACATGAGGCCCTTAATTTGACAAGCCCTTAACCAAGTAATTCTTTTTGTTATTTAAGAACATCTGGCTGGTGAGCACCAAGTATTTTCAGGTGTTTGGATAGCTGGACTCCAGCTGAGGGTTGAGCAGAGGGGAAAAATAGAGGAGTTGATTTGGGTTGTGAGGGGATTAAGGATATATAAGCAGTTCTAGAGGGTTGCTGAATATGTAAAATTAATTGTCATGAAGCCATAGGAGGTAAGTAGTATTTTTCCCCGTGCATACACTAGTGAACTAGAGCACTAGAGCCAAAACTTATTACCATTTCAGCTTCCCACAATGCCATCTCTTTGCAAGGTGTAAGTATGAGAAAATTTCATCCAGATACTTTAAAGGGCTCAAAGAAACCCCCAAACAGGGCCATTAGGCATGGGCATGTTTCTCCAGGTGCTTGTGCACATGGCCTGGGGGCTCGAGCTCTGCGAGCACAGCGTTTTTTGTGGGTGCGGGACGGCGTTGCCCTTGACTAAAGCCAGCTGTTTGTTGTTTCCAGGAAGAGTGGGATCACAGCAGCTGTGGGAGTGCAGGATCCTGGCTGGGGTCGGGCTCCAGGCGCGGGTCTGGATCCAGGTCTGGCAGCTGCGGCAGAAGCAGCCAGTTCAGGCAACCGACCAAGGTACTCCTGGTGGCCACGCTGAGAGCCAACTGTGGGGTGCTCCAGTTGCATCCAGTGCTTGCTGTTCATTGCTGGTGTCCTCCTGATGGTGTGGCTTGTGTATGTGCTTACATGTAGGGTGTGAGTGCCTGGCTGTGGGGGAGTGTACCTGCCAGACCTACTTGCTTTGTGCATAGCCCATGACCTGGCTGCTGAGGGATGTAGCTGTCTGTCTGGCTATAAACTCTTCAGAAGGGACAGGCAGCACAGAAGGGGTGGTGGAGTGGCTCTCTATATTAGAGAGTCTTTCGAGGTTGTAGAACTCGAGGCTGGGCATGACAAAGTCGAGTCCCTTTGGGTTAGGATTGGCGGGGCCAACAAGGCTAGCGTCCTGGTCGGGGTCTGTTACAGACCGCCGAACCAGGACGAGGAGACGGATGAGGAGTTCTACAGGCAGCTG
>NW_023307763.1:0-3814 GCF_011077185.1 Oxyura jamaicensis
TTATCATCAGGGAATGGGTTTTCCCTTACCCTGGTTCTGGGTCAACACGTACCACAGATATTTGCATTCCTTGTATAACCGAGTGTATTAGTCAGGTAAAACAGGGTATTAAACATGGAATTATTGAATTATTAAACAACCCTCCACATATTCCCAATACAACTATCCTGATTCTAGTAAGCCAACCACCACCCATAAAGTCCCTCCATAATTCTCTTAAATTGATTTCATTTCAAATTTGAACTGGGACATGTGCAATTTTCTTCATTTCTTTTTACAAGTTCATTCACAGCTTTTCCTTCATCATCAATATCTAAACAGCAGTTACTTAAGGTTAATTTTTCCACAGACTCCTCCTTCTTGTGCTAGCAAATAATCTAAAGCTAAGCAATTTTGAAACAAAGCAGTTCCCATCTTGGTATTTTGTTTTGCAATTTACCCAAGTGCATCTCCAGTTTTATTCACAACTATTTCTACTACAGCTTGCAACCTAATTATTCTATTAAGCATATCTATTGGGGTCCTATAGCCCCAGGATCCATACTGCAACAAGCACAACCCCAATTTGAGGGTCCGCAGTAATGATTACTCCGGTCCCATGGATAATCTCTTATCCAATCAGTGTAACACGTAGAAGTCACTGTTTCACCCTTTCTAGGACAAATGTACTTGGGCTGGTTACTATATCTCTTCCAGCTCAGGCTTCCGCAATCAATATATGGGTCTTCATCTATACTATCACAGGCATCAAAGGTTATTGACACTGAGGTATTCAGGGTGGTTACAATTTCACTTGTTCCAATTAATTTCTCTGCATACTGAGTTAGGTTAAAAATGCAGCTTCCTCTTTTCTGGCCTTTACAGTCATAGACAGTATGATACACCAATGTCTGGGAGCTCAAGCATCCTTTTCTAGTAGTTGACTACAGTTGTTGGCCATAGCTTGGGCCAAGAAACTGACCCCAAGTAAGACTAGAAGAGGTCCGGTAAGGGCCATAGTGCTCGGCGGTCACAGCCCGAAGGGGTTGCAGCCCTTGGCAGACCTTCCTAGCCGCAGCACCAGTTCCCTATCCGGTCTTGCCCTCTTCCCTAATCTTAAAGGGGTGTACATTGCAGATGTACCTTCTCGGTACCTTCAGGGGATAATGCTTAACTGATCCCTGTTATTGATAAATCTCTTCCCTTAGTAGGTATCTATTCAAGAGGTTCTTTGTTTACTAATTTTACAGGAGTAATTACAGTAAATTTGGAGTAATTACAATAAAGGAGTAATTACAATAAAATTCCCACAGCAACTTAGCTTATGCTCTTCGATGAAGGCTTCTTCAAGTCCATCTGTTAGTTTCTCCTGGTTCCAATGTTACTTTCCACTCTTCCACTGGACCTTTTACTCACGACACATGTCCATCCTTTTTCAGCAGTTCTCACAGCTGTTTCCTTGTTAATAGATAACAGCTAATAGATAGCAGTTAATAAATATCGGTTGTTTTCTTTTTAATTAAACAAGAAAAGGTTCTTCCCAGAAGGGAGATAAGTTTTTCTTCTTTCCATGTTTTTATTAGAACCCTATCTCCTGGTTTTAACTGGTGAATTGCAAATCCTAAAGGTGGTGTCTGAGCCATCATCCCAGTTTCTCTTAGCCCTTTTAATCTTCTACCAATGGTAATTATATATTTCTGGATACTACGATCCTCAACTACATTGTTCCCTAAGGGCATCCCTTGAGAATAAGGCATGCCATATAACATTTCACATGGTGATAATCAGTGTGTAGTTTAGTTCTAATATTTAAAAGTGCCAATGGTAAGCATTTCGTCTAGGGCATTTGTGTCTCGATCCTTAACTTAGCCAATTGTTGTTTTATTGTTTGATTCCTTCTTTCTACTTTCTCCGAGCTTTGTGGGTGCCACGGAGTGTGGTATTCCCACTGAAAGCCTAATTATTGACATAATAATTTTATTATTTTAGAAGTAAAGTGTGTGCCCTGATCAGAATCAATGTACTGAACTATCCCATATCTAGGTATTAAGTGTTCTAATAACATTTTTACCACCGTTCCAGAGAACAAGCAACCCAAAACAGCAAGGCATTTGAATCACCCCTCCCTGTTCCCTCCTCCAAACTCTACATTCCTGATGATATCACCAACCATGGGGCTTGTCGACCCCCATGGCCACACTCCCACATCTCCCCCTTCTTTAACATAAAAAAGCGTGATTAACACAAACTAAAATACAGAGAAAAACTACCAGGCATACTAATTCTATCTTTAACAAACTTTGTAACCACATCCCTGGGAGAGGCAGGTACTGAGTGCTGCCCAGGCAGGGGGGGCTCTGGCTGCCCCTCCAGCTCCTGGAGCCCTTGTTTGTGGGTCCTGCATATGCCAGCCAGACACTCCCAGACGTTGTTTTTTGTTTGAGCTGGAGTCCAAACCGCAGAGGAGGGTGCTGTGATCATGTTAAGGCAGATGATGAGACGGACGGACAGACTCATGGTGCTGACATCCATCTAGGACCGGCTTCTGTTAAAACACAAGCACAACCTCGGCCCCCAAGTTATTAGAGTGTAGGGCCTTTCCCAATAATTGGTGCTGTAATTTTTTATTTTTATTTATTTATTTATTTTTCCATGACTTGTGCTCTTCCGTTAACTGAGTTTCTCCCAGATCTGTCTTCTAGATCTGTTTGTCGCTTTTTCTCCTGCACGGACAGATGCAAGGACCTTCCGTCCATCAATTAAAAAAAATTAAAAAACATAGCATACTTTATCTATCTTTTCCTAGGTTTCACACCCCTACTCTTCCTTCTTTGTTTTAGAAGCTGTCCTGGTTTAGTTAGGATAGAATTAATTTTCCTCCCAGTAGCTGGTAGAGTGCTATGTTTTGAATTTAGAATGAGACTAATGTTGATAACACACTGATGTTTTAATTGCTGCAGAGCAGTGCTTACACCAAGCCAAGGACTTTTCAGCTCCTCACTCTGTCCTGCCAGCAGGCAGGCTGAGGGTGCAGCAGGAGCTGGGAGGGGACAGACCCAGGACAGCAGACCCAAACTGGCCAAAGGGGTATTCCATACCATCTGATCCCATGCTAAACAATGCATAGGGGTGGCTAGCCGGGGTGGGGGGGCCAGCCACCTGAGGACAGGCTGGGCATCGGTCAGCGGGTAGCAAGCAAGTGCACCGTGCACCACCCGCTCCGTACACATCATTATTATTATTTTCTGTCCCAATAAACTGTCTCTATCTCAACCCACAGACTTCAGTTTTTCTCGTTTCTCTCCCCTATCCCATAGAGGGGGGAGGATGAGCGAACGGCTGTGTGGTGTTTAGCTGCCGGCTGGGTTAAACCACAACAGAAGCATACATAAATTGATACAAAGGAACACTTGAGTAATACAACTGGACACAAAAATATACATTTTTCAAGAAATTTACATCAGTAATTGTATAAAGCTTTCTTCTGTACTAAGAGGTCCTGAAAGTTCAGGACTAAAACATTAACTTTGTAATGTAATGTAAAAGGGCTATCATGACAGTCCTCAAAGGCCACTCTATAGCACACTGACATATTCAAAGCTCTCAGCTTTTATTTCAGTCTGTGTATTCAAGTTTTGAGGTCCTTCTATGATTATGCAAACATCAGAAATATAGTGGTATAACAAATGGTACTTATGAAAGCAGAGTTTTAAAGCCAATATTAAATTTTGCAGGCTCAAAACACCCACTTAATATTTAAACAAGTATTTGATACTTCTGTTTGTTCAAAAAATAGAGTAAATGCACTTACAGAAAAATAACTTTCACTTTTCAA
>NW_023307764.1:0-7976 GCF_011077185.1 Oxyura jamaicensis
TCAGCACTCTTCTCATCCTAATCCAAAACATAGCACCCTACCAGCTACTAGGAGGAAAAATAACTGTCCTAACTGAAACCAGGACACCTGGTCTCTCAGAGGACCCTTCTATTGTGGGGCTGCTGAGGGTCGAAGAACAACAAGTGCCAATTGCTACTACAACTGTGCACCGGCGGCAATATCGCACCAACCGAGACTTCCTGATTCCCATCCATGAGCTAATTCGTCAACTGGAGAGCCAAGGAGTGATCAGCAGGACTCATTCACCCTTTAATAGTCCTATATGGCCAGTGTGAAAGTCTAATGGTGAGTGGAGACTAACCGTGGACTATCGTGGCCTGAATGAGGTCACACCACCACTGAGTGCTGCAGTGCCGGACATGCTAGAACTCCAGTACGAACTGGAATCAAAGGCAGCCAAGTGGTATGCCACAATTGATATCGCTAATGCATTTTTCTCCATCCCTCTAGCAGCAGAGTGCAGGCCACAGTTTGCTTTCACTTGGAGGGGCATTCAGTAGACTTGGAATCGACTGCCCCAGGGGTGGAAACACAGCCCTACCATTTGCCATGGACTGATCCAGATGACACTGGAACAGGGGGATGCTCCTGAACACTTGCAGTACATTGATGATATCATCGTGTCATGGTGTCTATCATGGCGACGATCCATCTTGACTCTTCCCCTTGGGAAATGGTGAGACCCAGCATGGGTCACATATCCAAGCTGGTAGTAAAACACACTGCAGGTCCAGTGGATCCAAAACCCATGTCTCCACGATCTATTGTCGAGCCACGAGAGTCACTTATGGGATTATCCCGGGCCACTATCTGGGCTATTCAGCTGCCCTTTGGAATGAACAAAGGTGGACAAACGGTGTAGACCATAATGTATATGCGCTCAGTGTAGTCGGCGTCAATAACGCCAGGGAGTATGATTAGTCCCTTGACTCCAGCGGAGGAGCAGCCCAAAAGGAGTCCTCCTATCTTACTGTACTGGTGAATCAAAGGCCCTACTGCATTGCTAGGAATTTTTTGGACGTTGGTATCTATAAGGGTGACGTCTACTGCAGTTTCCACATCAATTCCAAGGCTACCCCGGTTGCTGGCTGGTGTTGTTCCAGAAAACCTGGCCTTCGCCTGGAGAGGTGATTCGCTGTGTGCGAGGTGCACGAGAGGTGATTTGTGTCTGCATGTGGCCCCTCTGCGCGCTCTTCCTCCAGTTTCCCGCACAGACCTCGGTTGCGTGTGTATTCCTTTGACATTTTTCACACCACACGGCAGTACGGCAATTGCGCCTACAATGTCCGGGCTCCCCACATTTAAAACACTTTCCTCAGAAGGGTCCCCCTGGGGGGGCCGTTGACTGCCATTGGACAGCAGCCTCCAAGGGTTGTACTATTTCCCAAACTGCCCTTTGGACTGCAAAGGCTACCGCATGGTTGTGCTTTTGGGCCTCTGCTCTTTCAACTCTTGTTAACATTTCTTCTACCCCGGCCCCTTTCGGCAGACTGGCTAAGATCTGCTTTGTGGCTTTGCTGGCGTTGTCAAAAGCCAGTATTTTAAACATTTGTTATTTGTTTTCATCACTTAAGTCAGGGTGATTCATCACGGCTTCCCATAGTCTATCAATAAAGTTTGAATATTTCTCGGTGGCTCCTTGCATCACCGTCCCAAATGAGGGAATTGAGGAACCAGGCAAACTAAGGAAAGCATCTAGCGCAAGTTGCGCGGAACGTAACAGGATGGCAGGGAAGGTCAATTGTACCTCCAAGCTGACAAAGCGTCCCTCTCCCAGAAGCATGTCTGCAGTTACCCCATATAACGGGTCCCCCTTCTGCCGCCTCCCAACATCTTGGGCGGCTCGTTGCGCCCACGAGGATCCCCATAACAGAAATTGTGTCAGTGTGAGCAATAGTCTCATTAGGTTCCGACAGTCATGGGGACACATCAAATCAGCAGAAAATATCCAACTGACAATCTGTCAAGTAGCTTCAGATTTTACTCCATAATTAGAAATAGTGGTTCGCGCTTGTTGCAAAATCTTCCAATCATGTGGCTCCCACTTTGCCGCACCGTTCTCGTGTACTTCAAATGTGCCTCCCTACATGCAGCACCTTGTGGAGCTGACCGAAGTACCTCACTGGCACACAGTCCCTCTGATTCTAGCACACCATCACTTAGCTCGTCACCGGCATGCCTAGTATTATCCCCTTCCCCCTTTAACTCTAGTTTAAAGCCCTATCTATCAGCCCTGCTATCTCCTGACCAAAAATCCTTACCCCTCTCTGAGAGAGGCGCATCCCATCTGGTGACAGCAGGCCTGGTGTCACGTAGACACCAGGATTGAAAAACTTGAAGTTCTGCCAGTTACACCAGTCCCAAAGCCACGTGTTAATGTGATGAGCCCGCTTGTCAGCATCGAGCCCCCCCCCTATTGGAAGGACAGAGGAAAACACAACCTGTGCCCCGATCCTTTAAGTAGTCGCCTGTGTTGGGTCTGTCTGGGATGGAGTCACCTTTCCCTGCAGCAGCCCACACAGTGCTGTGCTCTGCACTCATAGCTGGAACAGCACTGGTATCACTCCAGTGTTGTGTCTATTGCTGCATAGTGCTGGCACAACATCAGAACTCCCTCCAAGCCCCCAAGAGCCAGCAGGCTGGGGGTGGGCAATTGATGGGGAGGGGACATCACCAGGGCATCTGACCTAAACCAACCAAAGGGATATTCCATAACACCTGATGTCACACTCAGCAATAAAAGGGGGCCTCTCATGGGGGAGGGTCTCTCCTGAAGAACCGGTACGCGTTTTGAGGCCCTGCTTCCCGGGACGTGGCCGAACATTGCTCGTTGATGGGAAGTAGAGAATAACTTTTTTTCCTTTCTCTCTGTGCTTCCGCGCGGCCTTGTTGTTTCTTTTGTTTCTTTTTCTCCCCATTCCCCTTCCCTTTAATTAAATCATTCTCATCTCAAACCTCGATCTCTTTGTGTTGTCTTTTCTCCCCCTTCCTCTTTGAGGAGGGGAGGAGTGAGAGAGCGGTTGTGGTGGAGCTCGGCTGCCCACTCTAGTAAAACCATCACAGTCCTTTTTGGCACCCAATGTGGGGCTCAAGGGTTGAGATAACCGTAGAATTGATTAAAGTAATTCCAACTAACATACTTGCTAGTCACAATGTTTGGCTTGCTGTTAATATTCTCCTGTGTGACTATGTTGTACGTAATCTGTTCTCTGTTCTCTTTCTTCCTCTATATCCGATCGAAGAACGTGTTGAAATCTGTGTTTCGTTTCTTTATCACACTGTGCTGTAACATGCTGGCCTCCAGTTTTGTCTGGTACTCAGGCCCTGCATTGCTATCCTTCTGGTCTCCTGGAGATTATCTTTCTGGAAATATGAAGAATTACACTGCCTTCTTTTTCTTCCCTGGCACTCAATTTATGAATAATATCAGGGCTGGTGCGTTTTTCTTCTCTCCCTGTGGGCTAATCACAGCAGCCTTTGAGTTTTTTGGATACCCTTGGTCAGATGTCATCCTCCTATTACTAGTTCTATTCTTTTTCTTCCTTCCCAAAATCAAACAATTTATTAAGAATAGCATCCAAAGACCTGCCCCGAGGCAAAGTAGTTGTGGGTGGCAGGGTGTGTGTGGGGATATGGGCAGGTACCTGTCACGGTTTTCTCCTCCAATGGTTTTTAACTTCACCCCTGAACAAGTGCAAAATCCAAAAAAACTGGTAGAATGTTTGAAAAACGTATCCCCTGACCCTGGAAATACCAGAGAACTCCACCAGCTTGCTGCACTCTGCTACGGCTATCAAATGTCAATTAACACTGCCCAGCACCCTCAAGGGGATAGGAAAGTTTCTGAACTTGATAATGAGATAACACACACTGTGACCACCCCAAACGACCAACCATCTATGGTATCAGTAGCCCCTATAGTCAAGACAAAACAATGGAAACAGAAGTCAGCTCGTTTAGTAAGGGAAGAAGCTCATCCTGAGGAGGAGGGAGAGGAGGAAAAGGCAGGCAGCTCTAAAGCAGCGTCATCACAACATCAGGGAGAAGAGACTGAAATCATAAATGAATCAGAAACCACTCGATCTCTATCCTTGAGTGAGTTGCGAGAAATACGAAAGGATTTCAGTCGTCATCCAGGTGAGCACATCCTCACCTGGCTGCTTCAATGCTGGGACGCTGGGGCCAATAGCCAACAACTAGAAGGCAGTGAAGCCAAGCAGCTGGGATCCCTCTCTAGAGAAAGGCTTATTGACAGAGTAATTGGGAGAGAGGCACACGTCCTCAGTCTCTGGAGGCGACTCCTGGCAGCCGTGAAAGAAAGGTATCCCCACAAGGAAGATATTGTATATCAAGTAGGCAAGTGGGCCACCATGGAGAAAGGTCTCCAGCACCTGAGGGAATTAGCTGTGCTGGAGATTATTTATAGTGATTTAAACAATGCTCAGACACCTCAAGATCCCGACGAAGTCCAATGCACGACATCCATGTGGCGGAAGTTTGTACGGGCTGCACCCTCATCACATGCCAGCACACTGGCAGCAATGAATTGGGATGAGGGGATGGGGCCAACAGTGGACACTGTGTCCATTCAGCTTCATAAATATGAAGAAAACCTCACTGCCCCACTACGGGCCTGCATTTCAGCCATGGAGAGACTGTCCCAACGGTTAGAGGAACATATAACTTCCTCCTCACCTAGATGGAAGAATCTTTCAGCTATTAAGTGCCAGCATTCTCCGACTCAAGCAAGGGAGAATCCAGGACGCACACCATGGGGTACCTTGTGGTTTTATTTACGTGACCATGGGGAAGATATGAGGAAGTGGGACGGTGAACCGACCTCGGTCCTAGCTGCTCGGGTACGTGAACTGCGGAAAGATATGGCAACAAGAAAAGAGGCCCCTAGGAGGATTGCTGCCCCAGTTTCTGTTGGGCAATCCCCCAGAGGCAGTAGAAAGGCTAGCATTACTCCTGACCCTGACGAAGAGACCTCTGCTTCACATTTGGAAGAATTAATTGACAGATGCTCCAACCAGGACTAATGGGGCCCTGCCTCTGGCCAGGTAGAGGAGAGGGACAACTGGATTTACTGGACTGTGTGGATTCGATGGCCTGGCACACCGGAACCGCAGAAATATAAAGCTTTAGAGGAAACAGGTGCACAGTGTACCCTAATGCCATCAGGCCACCAAGGGGCACAACTTATCTCTATCTCTGGAGTGACAGGGGGATCCCAAGAGCTAACTGTATTGGAGGCAGAAGTGAGTCTAACTGGGAATGAGTGGCAAAAGCACCCCATTGTGACTGGCCCAGAGGCTCCGTGCATCCTCGGCATAGACTACCTCAAGAAAGGGTACTTCAAGGATCGAAAAGGGTACCGGTGGGCTTTTGGCATAGCTGCTTTGAGCGCAGAAAAGATTAAGCAGCTGTCTACCCTGCCTGGTCTCTCAGAAGACCCTTCTGCCGTAGGATTGCTGAGGATTGAAGAACAACAAGTGCCGATTGAGACTACAACTGTGCACCAGTGGCAATATCGCACCAATCGGAGCCATCGGAAATGGAAAGCTGCTGTGTGGAGTCCCACCCGACAAGTTGTGGAGGCCATGGAAGGGGAACGTGAGTCGAGTCAATATGCAGAAGTGAAAGCCATACAACTGGCCCTAGAAATTGCTGAAAGAGAAAAATGGCCAGTACTGTAACTGTATCTTTACACTGATTCATGGATGGTGGCAAATGCTCTTTGTGGGTGGCCACAGCAATGGAAACAGAACAACTGGCAGCGCAGAGGTAAACCTATCTGGGCTGCTACTCTGTGGCAAGATATTGCTGCCCGGGTGGAAAACCTGGATGTAAAGGTACGTCATGTAGATGCCCACATGCTTAAGAATCGTGCCACCGAAGAACATCAGAACAACAAAGTAGTGGATCGAGCTTCAAAAATTGAAGTAGCTCCGGTGGACCTGGACTGGGGATGTAAGGGTGAGCTGTTTGTAGCTCGATGGGCCCATGAAACATCAGGGCATCTAGGGAGGGATGCCACATACAGATGGGCTCGTGATCGAGGGGTGGACCTGACCATGGAGGCCATCACACAGGTTACCCATGAGTGTGAGATCTGTGCTGCAATCAAACGAGCCATGAGGATAAAGTCTCCCTGGAACAGGGGGAGATGGCTTGGATTTCGATATGGTGAAGCCTGGCAGATTGACTACATCGGACCACTCCCACAAACCCGCCAAGGCAAACGTTACATACTAACCATGGTAGAAGCAACAACTGGATGGCGGGAAACATACCCAGTAAACCATGCCACCGCCCGAAACACTATCTTGGGCCTGGAAAGACAAGTGCTGTGTGTGATGGTTTTACTCGGGTGGGCGACCGAGCTCCACCACAACCGCTCTCTCACTCCCCCTCCTCAAAGAGGAACGGGGAGAAAATACGATGAAAGGGGCTCAAGGATTGAGATAAGGACAAGGAGATCACGCAGTAATTATCATTACGGGCAAAACAGACTCAGCATAGGGAGATAGTAAGATTTATTGCCTATTACAAACGAGCTAGAGAAGTGAGAAACAAAGGAAAGAAACCAAAAGCACCTTCCCCCCCCATCCACCCTCTTCCACCTCCTCCCCCCGAGCGGCGCAGGGGAACAGGGGGAATGAGGGTTATGGTCAGTCTATAGAAATTCTTCTCTGCCGCTCCTTCTCGGTCACTCTCGTCCCCTGTGCTGTGGGGTCCCTCCCATGGGATGCAGTCCTTGCCGAACTGATCCGGCGTGGGCTGCCCACAGGCAGCAGCTCTTCAAGAACTGCTCCAGATATGGGTCCGTACCACAGGGTCCATCCCTCGGGAGCACACTGCTCCAACCTGGGTCCCCCACGGGCAGCAGCTCCTGCCAGGTCACCTGCTCCTGCGTGGTCTCCTCTCCATGGGCTGCAGGTCCGGCCCGGAATCTGCTCCGGCAGGGGTCTTCCACAGGCCGCAGCCTCTGTCGGTGCAGGTCCACCTGCTCCACCGTGGTCTCCTCCACGGGCTGCAGCACGGAACCCTGCTCCACCGTGGTACTCCATGGGCTGCAGGGGGACAGCCTGCTTCACCATGGTCCTCACCACACGCCGCAGGGGACTTCTGCTCCGGTGCCTGGAGCACCTCTCCCCCTCCTTCTTCACTGACCTTGGCGCCTGCAAGGCTGTTCCTCACTCCTCTCACTCTCCCAGCTGCTGTGTGGCGCAGCGGTTTTTTTCCCTGTCTTAAATATGCTCTCACAGGGGCGCAAACAACATCACTTATTGTCTCAGCTCTGGTCAGCAGTGGGGCCCTTACCAAACATGGGGCAGCTTCTAGATCCTTCTCACAGAAGCCACCCCTATGGCCCCCTGCTACCAAAACCTTGCCACATAAACCCACTACACTGTGGCGACATGGTACACCAGAGAGAACTGAATCTGACAATGGGAGTCACTTTCGAAACAATTTGGTCACCTCCTGGGCCAAGAGACATGGCACTGAGTGGGTGTATCAAATCCCCTATCAACCACAAGCTTCTGGGAAGGTTGAGAGATAAAATGGATTGTTAAAAACTATGTTACGAGCATTGGGTGCTGGGACGTGGAAACATTAGGACATGAATCTACCAGAGGCCACTTGGCTAGTTAATAACAGGGGGTCTGAGAGCCGTCCTGGTCCTGCTGAAACAAAAACCCTACACAACGTGGGAGAAGCTAAAGTCCCCGTAGTGCATGTAGGGAAATGGATGGGAAAATTAAAGGAAAGGAAAGGAAAGGAAAGGAAAGGAAAGGAAAGGAAAGGAAAGGAAAGGAAAGGAAAGGAAAGGAAAGGAAAGGAAAGGAAAGGAAAAAAAGGGATAGAAAGGACAGAAAGGAAAGGAAAAGAAAGGAAAGAAAAGAAGGAAAGGAAAGGAAAGGAAAGGAAAGGAAAGGAAAGGAAAGGAA
>NW_023307765.1:0-1941 GCF_011077185.1 Oxyura jamaicensis
GACCAGATGTAAAGAATGTGCTCTACACCACAGCCGGGGAGAATGGCCCCACCTGGAGCCTCTGGCAGAAAGAACCTGGGGAAACTCAAGGTCGACCCCTAGGCTTTTGGAGTCGGGGATACAGAGGATCTGAGGCTCGCTACACTCCAACTGAAAAGGAGATATTGGCAGCAAATGAAGGAGTTCGATCTGCTTCGGAAGTGGTCGGTACTGAAGCACAGCTCCTCCTGGCACCCTGACTTCCTGCTGGAAGTTCAAAGGAAGGGTCCCCTCTACACATCATGCAACTGATGCTACATGGAGCAAGTGGCCTGCAGTGATTATTCAGTGGGCTCGAATAGGAAACCCCAGTCATTCAGGAATCTTGGAAGTGATTATGGACTGGCCAGAAGGCAAATACTTTGGGATGTCATCAGAGGAGGAGGTGGTCCATGCTGAAGAAGCCCCACTGTACAACAAGCTACCAGAAAATGAGAAGAGATATGCCCTATTCACTGATGGGTCCTGTCGCATTGTGGGAAAGCATCGGAGATGGAAAGCTGCTGTATGGAGTCCTACACGACAAGTTGCAGAAGCTGCTGAGGGAGAAGGTGAATCGAGTCAATTTGCAGAAGTGAAAGCCATCCAGCTGGCTTTAGATATTGCTGAACGAGAAAAGTGGCCAGTTCTCTACCTATACACTGATTCGTGGATGGTAGCAAATGCCCTTTGGGGGTGGTTACAGCAATGGAAACAGAACAATGTAGATGCCCATGTGCCCAAGAATCGGGCTACTGAAGAACATCAGAACAACCAGCAGGTGGATCAGGCTGCTAAGATTGAAGTGGCTCAGGTGGACCTGGACTGGCAACATAAGGGTGAATTATTTATAGCCCGATGGGCCCATGAAACCTCGGGCCATCAAGGCAGAGATGCAACATACAGATGGGCTCGTGATCGAGGGGTGGACCTGACCATGGACACTATAGCACAGGTCATTCACGATTGTGAAACATGTGCTGCAATCAAGCAAGCCAAACGGTCAAAGCCTCTTTGGTATGGAGGACGATGGCTGAAATATAAATATGGAGAGGCCTGGCAGATTGATTACATCACACTCCCTCAAACCCGCAATGGCAAGCGCCACGTACTTACAATGGTGGAAGCAACCACCGGATGGCTGGAAACATATCCTGTGCCCCATGCCACAGCCTGAAACACTATCCTGGGCCTTGAAAAGCAAGTGCTATGGTGACATGGCACCCCAGAAAGAATTGAGTCAGACAATGGGACTCATTTCCGAAACAACCTTATAGACACTTGGGCCAAACAACATGGTATTGAGTGGGTGTATCACATCCCCTATTATGCACCAGCCTCCGGGAAAGTTGAGCGATACAATGGACTGTTAAAGACTACACTGAAAGCAATGGGTTCTGGGACACTCAAAAATTGGAATACGCTTTTGGCAAAGGCCACCTGGTTAGTCAATACTAGGGGATCTGCCAACCGAGCTGGACCTGCCCAATCAAACCTGCTACGTACAGTAGAAGGGGATAAAGTTTCTGTAGTGCATGTAAGAAACATGCTAGGTAAAACAGTCTGGGCTACTCCTGCCTCAGGAAAAGGCAAACCCATTTGTGGGATTGCTTTTGCTCAAGGATCTGGATGCACTTGGTGGGTAATGCAAAAGAATGGGGAGGTCCGGTGTGTACCTCAAGGGGATTTAATACTGGGTAAGAATAGCCCATGAGTTGAGTTGTATTATGTTAATTATTATATAATACCGTGTGTCATCACTACCATAGATGAAAATGGTGATTAACTAGAATGTATTGGAAAGAGTGTAACCTGAGCATGACATAAATGGTATGGAATAAGGGGTGGATATATGTCCTGGTTTCAGTTAGGACAGAGTTATTTTTCCTCCTAGTAGCTGGTAGGGTGCTATGTTTTGGATTA
>NW_023307766.1:0-1435 GCF_011077185.1 Oxyura jamaicensis
GTTACCTCTGAAGTATTGGAAGATTTCAGTAGGGCTGACTGATTGAGATGTGGGTAGGTTTAAAGCACACTTGTCCATGTGCTATGAATTTTGAGCCAAAGTCATTTTTTCCCTAGACTTGTAATATGCTGGGCAGTCCCAGGAAGCGTAAAACCTTGACATGTGCTCTCCAGCATTTGTGTCCTGCACTTTCGGAAGGTTCCTGATTCTGTCATCTGTGACTGGAAAAAGGGAAACCCCACGGCCATTTGGAACAAGGGGAGCAAGGAGCACTTGGGGAACTGCAGAGCAGGGAGCCTCAGCTCTGTGCTTGGTAAGATCATGGAACAGATCCTCCTGGACACAATGCCAAGGCACATGCAGGCCACGGAGGTGATCCGAGACAGACAGCATGGCTTCCCCAAGGGCAAATCGTGCCTGACCAGTCTGGTGGCCTTCTGTGCTAGAAGATGTCAGTTGACAAGGGAAGACTGATCAGTGTCATCTCCCTTGACTTTGACATGATCCCACCCAACATCCCATTCTCTAAAGTGGAGAGAGATGGATTGGAAGGGCTGACTGTTTGCTGGACAAGAAGTTGACTGCATGAGAGTTGCAGTCAGTGTCTCAATAGCCAAGGGGAGGCCAGTGACAAGTGGTGTCCTCCAGGGATCTGTCTTTGGACTGGTGCTGTCTCGATCTCTTTCAATTCCATAGACCGTGGGATCGAGCGCAGCCTCCGCAAGTTTGCAGACGACACCCAGCTGAGTGGTGCAGCTGATACGGCGGAAGGAAGGAGGCCATCCAAAGGGGGCTGGAGAAGCTTGAGAAGTGGGCCCACACGAATCCAGTAAGGTTCAACAAGGCCAAGTGCAGGGTGCTGCAGCTGGGTCGGGGCAATCCCAGACAGGAGGACAACCTGGGAGAAGAACTCACTGAGAGCAGCCCTGCCCAGAAGGACTTGGGGGCTGGGGTGGACAAAAAGCTCGAGCTGAGGCAGCAGGGTGTGCTTGCAGCCCAGAAGGCCACCGGTGTCCTGGGCTGCACCACCAGCGGAGTGGCCAGCAGGGGAGGGAGGGGATTGTCCCCCTCTGCTCTGCCCTCGTCAGGTCCCACCTGGAGTGCTGCATCCAGGTGGGGGGCCCCCAGCACCACAAGGACCTGGAGCTGTTGGAGTGTGTCCAGAGAAGGGCCCTGAGGATGATCAGGTGGCTGGAGCAGCTCTCCTGTGAAGACAGGCTGAGAGAGCAGGGCATGTTCAGCCTGGAGAAGATGAGGCTCCAGGGAGACCTCATTGCGGCCTTTCAGTACTTCAAGAGGGGTTCTGAAAAAGAGGGCGAGGCACTTTTTTCTTGGGCAGACAGTGACAGGACAAGAGGGAACTAAAGTAGAAGAGGGTAGATTTAGACGAGATGTTAGGAAGAAATGCTTCACTCAGAGGATGGTGAGGCACTGG
>NW_023307767.1:0-13513 GCF_011077185.1 Oxyura jamaicensis
TCCAGATCCTCCTGCAGAGCCTTCCTACCCTCGAGCAGATCGACACATGCACCTAACTTGGTGTCATCTGCAAACTTACTGAGGATGCACTCAATGCCCTCGTCCAGATCATTGATGAAGATGTTAAAGAGGACCGGCCCCAGCACCGAGCCCTGGGGTACGCCACTAGTGACTGGCCTCCAACTGGATTTGACTCCATTTACCACGACTCTTTGGGCCCGGCTATCCAGCCAGTTTCTAACCCAACGAAGCGTGCGCCAGTCCAAGCCAGCTTCCAGTCTACCGGGACCTCTCCAAATTCCCAGGATCGTTGAAAAATAATTGAGAGAGGTTCCGCGATGACGTCCGCCAGCTCTTTCAGCACCCGGGGATGAATCCCATCCGGACCCATGGACTTGTAGGGATCCAGGTGGAGTAGCAAATCCCGCACATGTTCAGGGTCGGTTGGGAGTTTGTCATCCCCACCGTCCTGGTCCTCCAGCTTGGGGCACCCTGGGTCCCGAAGCCTATCATCGGCAATGAAGACAGAAGCAAAGAAGGCGTTAAGCGTCTCTGCTTTGCCTATGTCATTGTCTGTGAGGAGACCTTCCCTATCAAGGAGCAGCCCTATGTATTCTTTAGTTCTCTTTTTTCCATTCACATATCTAAAAAAACCCTTTTTGTTTTCTCTCACAGACACAGCCAGCTTCAACTCTAGGTGTGCTTTGGCCACATGAACTTTCTCCCTACAAACACGAACAGCATCCCTGTATTCTTTCCATGACACCTGGCCCTCCTTCCAGTAGCGAAACACTCTGTTTCCACCTAATCTCCATTAGAATGTTCCTGGTCAGCCATGCCGGCCTCCTGCCCCGCCTGCCTGACTTGCGATATTTAGGAATTGCCTGATCTTGTGCTTCTAGGAGGCATCGCTTAAAGAATGACCAGCACTGGTGGACATCGAGGCCTTCAAGAGCAGTTTCCCAGGGGACCTTGCTGACAAGTTCCCTGAGCAGCCTGAAGTCCGCTTTCCCCATATCTAGGGATGAGGTTTTGGTGGCACTTTTCCTTCTGTCACCGTAAATTTTGAACTCAACCACTTCATGGTCGCTATGACCAAGGCGGCCACCAATCACCACATCTCCCACCAGACCCTCTCTGTTTTCTAGCAACAGGTCTAGGAGGGCACCTTTCCTAGTTGGCTCCGTTAGCACCTGCACCAAGAAGTTATCATCTAGGTGCTTCATGAACCTTCTGGACTTGCTCGTGTCAGCCGCGTGGCACTCCCAGTTAACGTCTGGCAAGTTGAAGTCCCCCATAAGGACAAGGGGAGTTAATCTCGAGGCCTCTCTTAGTTCTGTAAAGAATAATTTATCGGCGCTATCGTCCTGGCCAGGCGGTCTGTAATAGACTCCCACAACGACATCCCCTTTATTCGTTCGTCCCTTGATCCTTACCCAGAGGCTCTCAACTTTGCCATTGCCGACCTGAAGTTCCACACAGTCCAGCCCCTGCTTCACATACATCGCCACCCCACCACCTCGCCTACCCTGCCTGTCCCTCCTGAAGAGCCTGTAACCATCTATCGCAACACCCCAGTCACAGGACTCATCCCACCAGGTTTCACTTATGCCGATGATGTCGTAGTTGCGGGACTGGGCCAGGACTTCTAGCTCATCCATTTTATTCCTCATGCTGCGTGCGTTCGTGTAGAAGCACTTCAGGTGCGTCTCCTTACACTCAGCACCTTGTGGATCTGACCGAAGGACCTCACTGGCACACAGCCCCTCTGATTCTAGCATACCATCCCTTAGGTCTTCACCGGCATGCCTGGTTTTAGCCCCTTCCCCCTTATAAACTAAGCTTAAACTAATCAAGATACAGATACCTACACAGTAAATAGGTAATTACCTGAGGTGAAGTTCACTCCACATCTATGACCACTAGTGAATTTATTTAGATTTTAAAGTGATTAAAGACAAGAACCTACATTATTTTATGAAATGCATTGATTCCTGTTGCTTTGTAATTTTTTCAAACAGTTGTTGGGGAAGCATAAAGCTTTACAGTGAAATGCTGACATGCTGACTCTTCTGAATTGAATGAAATTTTTTTCACCAATTTTAAAGGTGTGAAGTTTTAAGTGTCTTATTCTATTTTTAATTAAATCTTGCATGGTTGTCAAGAGCTGGGCCATGTGGGTGTTCAGTGTTATCCTTTGCACTTGGCAACAGTACACATCTATACTGTAGGTGCAAAAAAAGTGTGAGTAGAAAATAATTCTCCAATATTCTCCAGATTTTTTTTTTTATTCTTATTATTCCCCTTCCCCATTCTTCCCCCCCCCCCCCCCCCCCCCCCAGGCATGGGGTTTTTTTTTTTTTATTTTTGTTTTTTTTTTTTTTTTTTTTTTCTGTTTTTCTCACTCCATGGTTACTCAACCTTGAGATTACTTTCTTGCAAAGATATAGAGGGCTGACCATACGGCCTAATTTCAATTTTTATTATCTTCCCGTAATTTTTAATGAGAATTTAAATCCCTAAATGTCAGATTTCAGGGTATATTTAGATAAGGTTAATGATCTAGTCTGGAGTTATTCTCTGATGTATATGAAAGCTGTGAAGAGCAGCTACTGTGCCCTGTTCCCAGAGCCACTGTTGCAACTGGACCTCCAGTTACTTCAAAAGCAATAAAGGTCCTTTGGGGGCATATTCTTATAAGTCACTGACAGAACAGCAGAACAGCTATGCCGATGCATTGATTTTGATTATGACAAATGATTATGATAATTTTTTAATGTGCCTATTCCAAAACCCTATCATCCTGGTTTACTTTATTCCTGTAAGGGAAACAAAGACAGAATAAGGTCCTAAGGGGTTAAAGGAAGACCTCTCTACTCTCTCCCCACAGTGCACATGAGAACTGTGACTGTCCAGCAGCCCTAGTTAAAGAAACAGAGGTCTCAGACACATGGGTGTATAAGTGCCTAACAAAAAGTAGTATTAATTGCATTTCAGACCTGACTTGCTGCACAACTGTACAAGTTACAGTTTATTAATAGAGGAAGACTAAGCTGATAGCTATGCCTGGTGTCATCCATGTCTTTTTTCTTGCAAGTCTGCCTGATGCATATGATTGTTTCATTTTGTATATGTCAGGCACATGTCAGTATTTAAGAACTTTATGAGTGCACTGTATTTAAACTGCACTTTGTCAAGCCAGGTTTAGAAACACTGTTTAAGCAGACATAAAACAAAACCATTCTTCTGCATTGTTTGAACAGATATGATATATATATATTAATGTAGGCCTAAGCAAATAAAAAAAAAATATAGCTAACCAAACAACTGACAAAACTAAAGTAGCAAAGGCAAATATTATGTTCACATGTGTCTTCTAGGCTTTTTTGACTCAAAACTACCTTTTTCAGCAATTCTGGTAAGTGTCCTCTTTCCAATGGAAATTTGTATCTGAAAAGATTTCCTGAAGGTATATTAAGCTAAGAACTTTATTTCTCAGATTGAGAGGAAGCCAGTCTGGCTACGTAACAATAAAGCTACTGAACAGGATACTTAAATGGGATAGGTGGATTCTGCACGGAAGTCTCTTTTGTTCTGGGTGAGACTTATAAACTAAGGTGAAAAGTACCTAAGGACAGAACTCTGCTGGTGGTGCTTGGTTAAGAAGCCCAGGCTTCACTGTGGTGCTTTTGGAGCCAGATCTAGTGGGTGTGGAGTTGCACAGGTGATACAAGTAGTTGAACATATGATTTCTAAATTACAATGAGATACAAAGAACCGCTATGCAACCACAGCTATTAGGCAAAACTCTTATCAGCACAAGATTTCTAAGACCACTGCATTCTGGTATGCTAGAGGGAAAACTATCAAGCTCTTTTGCAGCAGTTTATTGATATAGAGCTTTAAAGTCAAGATTTCTATTGAAATGAAATCTCTGAAAGCTTTTTTTACACTGATGGATAAAGAATGTATCAAAAGCACACTCAGAGAAGCCAAAGTCATACTACAAAAGCGAAATGAGCCTTTTTTTTATTTATATATTTTTTTAACTGTTCATTTCAGATAACTTGGGAAGTTTAACACAATAAAAATCTTCATAGGGGAGAAATATGAAGTTATTTCATGCTGAAGTATTGTTAGAAGAAGGTGATCCATTAGCGGAAAGAAACGGAAAAGACTGCATTCCCTTTATAAATAAACTCTGAAGAAACCTAACATGAAATTGCCACAGTGGTAACTGTGCTGTATAACCTCACATTTAAATTAGTCTTGTTACCACAGGAAAGGAAGATGATAAATGTAACATCGTTTCCACAAAGGTATTTAGAATAAATCTATATGAATACAGACACTGGTCCGAGTACATTTGACTTTTGTACCAAGCAAGGCAGTCAGAACTGCAACAAAGAATAGAACTAACTGAGTATGTGTTACAATGATAGTCAATACAGTTTCTGTAGAATGAAGTCCCACAAATTTTGCAGAGGTCTTTAGTAACATCAATGACCTTGTCAGAAATGTTTGTAGTACTATATGTGGATTTCCAAAATGCTTTTGACAAGCTTATTTGGGAAAGTGGAAAAGTCTTGTCACAGATAAATATTTAACTGAAAGACAGGGAACAGAATCACAGAATCACAGAACTGTAGGGGTTGGAAGGGACCTTGAAAGATCATCGGGTCCAACCCCCCTGTAAAGCAGGTTCCTCAGAGCAGGCTGCCCAGGTAGGCGTCCAGACAGGCCTTGAATATCTCCAGAGAAGGAGACTCCACAACCTCTCTAGGCAGCCTGTCCCAGTGCTCCGTCACCCTCATTGTAAAGAAGTTCTTTCGCATGTTGGTGCGGAACTTCCTGTGTTCTATCTTGTGGCCATTGCCCCTTGTCCTATCCCCACAAGCCACTGAGAAGAGGTTAGCTACATTTTTCTGTCTCCCACCCCTCAGATATTTCTACACATTGATAAGATCCCCTTTCAGTCTTCTTTTCTCCAGGCTGAACAGACCCAGGTCTCTCAGCCTGTCCTCATAGGAAAGATGCTCCAGGCCCCGTATCATCTTTGTGGCCCTCTGCTGCATTCTTTCTGGGAAATCCCTGTCTTTTTCAGACTGGGGAGCCCAGAACTGGGCACAGTACTCCAGGTGAGGCCTGACCAGGGCAGAGTAGAGGGGGAGGATCACCTCCCTTGACCTGCAGGCCATGCTCCTTTTAATGCATGCCAGGATCCCATTGGCCCTCTTGGCCACCAGGGCACACTGCTGGCTCATGGTCAACATGTCATCCACCAGGACCCCCAGGTCCTTCTCCTCAGAGCTCCTCTCCAGCAGATCGTCCCCCAGCCTGTAGTGATACTTCTGGTTGTTCCGTCTCAGGTGTAGGACTCTACACTTGGTCATATTAAACCTCATTTGGTTTCTTCCTGCCCATCTCTCCAGCCAGTCCAAGTCTCGCTGAATGGCAGCACAGCCTTCTGGCATGTCAGCCACTCCTCCCAGCTTTGTGTCGTCGGCGTACTTGCTGAGGGCAGACACTATTCCCTCAACAAGGTCATCAACAAAGATGTTGAACAAGACCAGACCTAGCACTGACCCCTGGGGAACAGCTCTAGTCACAGGCCTCCAGCCAGACTTGGCTCCGCCGATCACCACCCTCAGCTCAGCCAGTCAGCCAGTTCTCAACCCACCTCGCTGTCCACTCATCTATCCCACACTTTCTCAGCTTTCATATCAGGATGTCATGGGAGACAGTATCAAAAGCCTTGCTAAAGTCAAGGTGGATGACATCCACTGCTCTCCCAGCATCTACGCAGCTGGTGATGCCATCATAGAAGGCAACAAGGTTGGTCGAGCATGACTTCCCCTTGGTGAATCCATGCCAACTACTCCTCATAATATTCTTCTCTTCCAATTGCTTGGAGATGGTATCCTGAACAAGCTGCTCCAACACCTTTCCAGGGACATAGGTGAGACTGACTGGCCTGTAGTTTCCCGGATCCTCCTTCCTGCCCTTCTTGAAGACAAGAGTGACATTGGCTATCCTCCAGTCTTCAGGCACCTCACCCGTTCTCTAGGACCTTTCATAGATGATAGAGAGCGGCTTGGCGACCATGTCTGCCAGCTCCCTTAGCACACGCAGATGCATCCCATCAGGACCCATGGATTTGTGTGTGTGGAGCCCACTCAGACGCTCCCGAACCACTCTCATGTCTACCAGGGGGAGCCCTCCATTTCCCAGACCCTTTGTCCTCTTGCCAGGGGCAAGGAGTGCCTACAAAGGTAGGAAAAGAGATCAAACCCTGCAGCAGATGTGTGTTAATGTTAAGAATCACATGGGGGTTTGCAGTGGACATAAGTTGCTCATGACAGTGCTGGATGAAGATGCATAATTATATGGGCTACTCAAAACTAACACAGACTGTGAATACCTGAGAATTTGAATCATGAGACTGATTGGTAATGAAATAAATTGAAAAATATAATAAATATGATATCCATAAATAAAAGCAATTTTACTTGGAGAAAAGTAATCCTAACTAAACATATACAACAGTAAGCTAAAAATTAGCTACTCTATGCCCATGACATTGAATCCTTGTGAAAACATCACTCAGCAGTGCTCAAAGATGTAAATTGAATCTTAGAATTCACTAGAAAAAAAAGATGTAAATTGAATCTTAGAATTCACTAGAAAAAGAAGTGTTGTTATTTAACCCAGATGGCAGCTAAGCACCACACAGCCATTTGCTCACCCTCCCTCTCTGGGATGGGGGAGAGAATCATAAAAAAAAAAAAAAAAAAAAAAAAAAAGCCTGTGTATATAAGTAATATATGGTAATATATGTATATAGGCATGACTACATGTAATGATAAAAAGCCAGTACAACTTATACAGTCTACAGAAATATCTGTTTTAAAGCAGGACATTTCAACATGAAAGAAAAGAGGGACAGAAGATAGGGAGATAAAGTAATTAACAATATGGTAAAAATTTGGTAGGGAATGTTGGTTATAATTTCTCATGTTACAAGAAGTGTTACGTGTTCAAGTACAAGTGTTCTCACGTTAGAAGAATTACACTTAATTTTCTAACAAAAAAATAAAATAAAATAAATAAAACAAAATAAAATAAAATAAAATAAAATATGTATATATTTCACATAATGCACACATGCATTCTGTATCTCAATATCTTAGGATGGCTTTTATAACAAAAATAAACAATTCAAGGCAATAGTATATTAAGTCACTGAAGTCATGGAGAGATATTAACACACAACCACGCAGACACAAGAGGGCCAAAGCTACAGGTTGCTGCAAGCTGACAGGACATGCAAGAAGTATCACTAAATTCCCTTCGCATTCAGATTAAAACTGGACAATTGAGGAGTGTTACTATTTTGTATGTGTCCAGAGAACAACATAGAATCTTCACTTGTAACATGAATGGATGAGCACATGCCACTTATGGGTTAACACTTTTCTTATAGCTACTACTGATTATTTTGTAAAAAGTTTAATGGGACATCATCTTGGCAAGAAAGGAAATTCTGGAATTGCTATTTGCTGAAAGAGATGATACAGTCTCCCAGTGTTTTATGTTGTATGTGAATTTAACAGAGAATCTTTTTGTTTTGTGTATCAATGTGTTCCTGACAGTACAACTGCAGGAGTAAGTGGGAGAGACGATATAGTGGAGCAGAGTCTGGTTAAAATTCTAACCACAGTGGGATATTTTAAGGGAATAAAAGACCACTTGTTCTTACAAAAGGACCTGTATTCCTCACTGAGGAATGGAAAATCCTTTCCCCTGTGCAAAGCTTTTTTTCTCTGCTGTTATTGCATTCTTACCCTACCCCTAGGTTTCACTTTGTAAAACTTTATAGGAGTCAAGCAATAGGTTTTCATTTCATTCATGTAATTTATGAGCATCTTCTATAAATATTGTTTGTTACACTTCTGGTGTTGGCCTAGTTTATCATGTGCTGTTACTTCAGTTATATATAACTTCATATAATATAGCAAATGTCATATCCATATAAAATATTATAATGTTAGTTTGACAAAGAGAGATGTAACTTCAATTAAAAAAAAACTTATAACTTAGCTGATTATTCTAAATTTCCTGATTGTGATATATTTTAACACATGAAAAAGACAAATGAAAGAGAAACATTCTATACAAATATATCCATAATTGTGTAATCAGTAAATAATACAATCTTCTCATTAAAGTAATTACTCTAACAAAAGGTAATTCTGCAAAATATGAAATGAAGTTGTGAAGGAATTATGAGCATCACTAAAATATTTAGGTTAGATGTAAAATTTACATACTTGTAACTACTAATGCCATGCAAATGAACCACATAATTGAAAAAAAAAAAAAATACTAAGGGCAAGTTTATAATAGAAACAAGGCAGTGAAGTAGGCAGAATAAACAAAAATGGACTGCTTCTAATGTAAGAGCCAGAATTTATACAGAAAGATGTAATATTACATGCATATGTCTAGTTTTGCAGTTATTTCTGTGATAGCCACTAATTTGTCAAAACCTTGTATTTATTTTGCATTGATTGTAGAAGGTACAAGGAAGTCAAGACCTGAAAATATGAGAAATTTTCTCTGCACATCTTCATTTCTCATCCTGGATAGACATTTCACCTGCTGGCAGATCTGATCTGTCTTTACAGAGACCAAGTATCTGCTGGGGCCTGAAAGACGTAATGTGACCCATGTCTGAAAGTTCTTTCAAAGCCAAAGTTAGGTTCATTAAATTTAGAATGATATATGCAACATGATATGTGAAGGATATCTCTGAGGTGATTAAAACTATCAGTTCATGTAATACTAAGTTTTAAAGAAAATTGCATACATTCAGTATTGTATTGCATTGTACATGGTGATCACAAAGACATTTCTGAAGTTATTTAAAAAGATGTTTGCTGCTTTCAGTGGAGGAAGAGTTTGAATTCTAAAATTCAGTAAATCTTCATTTGCCTGAGACCAACATCAGTTCCTTATGTTTTGCCTATATGTCTCCCAGTGAAATATTAAAATTCTGGATTAAACCATAGATGGGACTTGAAATTAATGCTATTTGTTGTTAAAACAATGAATCTGGCTCCTAGTCAGAAACACAAGAGGAAATAAATACTGCAATAGAGAACAACTGGCTTTGCATAGAATTTGCATTTGCTTTTTTTTATGATGAATTCCATCCACATCTCCCCTCCCCTACCAGATCATCCGAGCCATGAGATCACCTAATTTTCAAGATCACATTATTTATCCTTAAAAACTACCAGAATCCTATCATATTCTAAGTGGTCTTCTGACCAGTTTCAGTTAAAATTATTTATCTGAACATACTATATTTTTGTTGGGTGAGGCAGCACTCTTCAGCTTGTAGTTAAAGAACTCAGAGGGAGGTTTAGGGTTTCCACAACCTTGTCCTAAAACAACTTTGTTGTAAAATAGAGAAACAATCTTGAAATCTGAACTGGAACCCAGGACTCAAAGGCCTTCAGTCCTTTGCTCAAAAAACGTATGAGAATTACAGGTTTTCAGTCCTTTGCTCAAAAAATGGATGAGAATTCTTCCACTTAGTGCTGCAGTTTTACTGGGAGGAATCATGTCTTACCATTTAAATGCTTATAATCTTTATTAATTCTGGCTTTGTAGTAATTACATCTTTCTTCTTCCTTTTATCTTATTACAGAGCTTGAATCACTCCTGTGCCTCTCTAATCTAGGACTAGCTTTTAGTAATGCTACAGTTCCATTACCAACAACTATAATTGGAAAAATATCTCTGTCTTTTAATGGTGTTGTTTTTCTTGTCTAATACTCCTACAAATTAATATTAGTGTGAATATTTAAATCTACAAGATCTGCCCTTAGCCTATTTGAAGTATTAGATGGAGCTTGAAAAACCGTTTTCTTATTCAGTTCCTCATCCCAGCCTAGTCAAGTTAAAGCTGTAGAAAAGTGTCAGGTATGTGATTTATTCTCAAAGCTTTTAACTTTAATAGCCCTATGCTGTATGTCACTTATTTATTTATTTATTTATTTAGTGAAGTAGTGAACATATTTTTTCCTAAGGTGCATAGGAAATAACTTCATAATTTGAGTGAATGACAGATTCTCAGGTAGAGGAGGGATGAAAATTGGAGAATACATTTAGCTGGGGACTTTCCCCCTTACCCTTAACTAAATACAAAAAAACAAATGCACAAAAAAAAAAAAAGCAAAACAAACAAACAAAAACACCCTAAGGCTTTGAAAACACTGCTGTTTCTTTCTCAAGCCTCTTTTTCATCCTTTTGTTTCTTCTTTCTTTCTCCAGGAAATACATTCATCTTTTAAACATATAGGTTGGGAAAATACTGAAATATATTTCAAAAGCAAGCTGTTTGTTATTTGAAAGGAATCCCGACCAGCAAGTTTCTCTGGGCAAGCTATTCTATACAGGTGTACTGTTGTCTCTGTCGTGTTCAGTGATGCAGAGGCTGTCACAACAAATATATATGACTGCAAATATACTTCTCTCATCCAAGAATGACTTCTGTCTTTTAAAGAACATATGTACAATGATTATTTATACATCACACCTCATTAATGCCTTTTGTTCTATATTTATTTATCTTTTGCTCATATATAGTTAATCCTTGTTTGTCATTTCTTTATGGAATAAATACTTAAAGGCTAAAATACAGATTGGCATTTAGTATACAATTAATCCAAAAGAAATCTAAACCCCTCCTCAGAAGGTGATACGCCCAGTTCTCCAAAACATTATGTGCATTACTTTCAAACAGCTATTTACTTCTTTTAGGCTGAGGGGTGATTTGGGGGTAATGTTGACCATAGCCAAAAATCTATGAAGGATCCAGATATACAGATCTCATTTCAGAGGAAAAAAGAGGAAGAAAGTGCTGGGCAAAAGCCTATAATCTGAAGCTGAAGTTTCTGTCTATACTTAAGGAATTAAATTAGAATATATATATGTAATGCTTCATCACTTCATCAAATGCTCAGATCCCTGGAACTTGCAGAAGGAGAGCAGCAGGATTTTATGGCTAAAAATGAGAGATGTGCAGCAGCGCATCTAGCTGCCAGCTTAGTTGTACCATGAACTTGTACTGGAGATATTGAAGGCACTCAAAGTACTGAAAATCTTGACACACAATCTGACCAGGCAGATCACAAGAGAAGGATAAAATGACACAACTGACTTCAGTCAGTTCCCATGGAATATTTGAGATGTGCAATTTAGGATACAGTTTAAAAAGCACTACGTTAACTGAGAAAATATACATATATATTTCTCAAGGATCCTCCTACATGTAAAGAAAAGAGAAAGAGGGGAGAAACTGTTCTCCAGAAGCACACTTGGAGAAACTAAGTTAAATTGCTGACTGGACTCTCTCACCATCAGTTTGTGTTGATATGCATAATCAGTTTTCTGTTGATATCTCTACTTAGTTCTTTATTTCTTAAGCAAAAATAGCTATGCTTAAATGTCTTTGTGCTCCACAATGCATCCACTATATACCTTGGAAGAGGTAACCTATATCTGTCTCCTCAAGACTTTTTTTTCTCTGATCATTTGGGAAAACACTCAGGAAAACTGAAGATGTTTGAGAGAGGTCATTAGTATTGTCTTCTAAACTTCCTAATCCCAGCAAATGGACTTGTGATTTTTTTTGTGCTATGTGAGCTTTGGGAATTATTCATTAAGAGGACCTCACACACATCTATGACAGTTCTCTTCCCTCTTATGCCTGGTTTCTAGGTAACATAGTTCGTAACTCAGCAGAGCGGTACATACAGAGCTAATTCAGACTGTATGAAATCTCCTGCTTATTTGCTTTCTCCACACAATTACAAACACAAGACATGATAGAAAATTTCTCTGCCTCCTCTCCTTCATGCATGACCTCCTAAATGATGGACAGAGACAGTGTGATAGAGGCAGCCAACGCAAATCCATGGAAAATATACTTTCCTAGTCACCTTTGAAGTTAGCTGCCAGAAGTATTTTTTTTTTTTTTTTTAATTAGTTTCTAAGAATATAGGCTAGTACAAATACTACTTTTTCTGTGATTTCAAAGAGAATGTTACATTTCTGATCTGTAATTGAAAGTATACAGTTTACATTTAGAGTCTTTTCTATTCCCTCTTGTCCTATTAACAGCCTGTTTTCTATTAGAGCCTTAAGTGCATCATTGCATTTAACTGCTGCTGTTCTTTAGAGACAGTAGGATCTGGAAAGAATAGTAGTATACAGATACCAGCTCATAAAGCATATTATCAGTTTACTTACTGAGAGTCAAAGGCTAGTAAACCTGCTTTTGGTTCTCTTCTAAGATGTAAAATATGTTTCATCTTATTTCAGAGGTTCAATAACTGTGCCTATCACTACTATTTTAATTTATGAATATGTCAGAAAGTGGAAAGCTTCTGTAAGTCACAGTCATTCAGAAGTATCAAGCAAGTAAACAACAACAAATATAGTTCTGTTTCCCTAGTACATTATCAAAGACATGTATTTATTTGTCCAGGTGTGATTATAAAGAGAATGGACAGAAGTCCTTGGGTTTGTAAAATCCTTGAATATTTTCAGTTTTCTGTAGGGGGCAGCAGGATCTAAACAAAATAAATATCAAAATTGTGAGGATGGGGTAACATAAACACTGAATTACCTGTTTTTCACAGTTTGAAGGTAAGTAGGTAGCAATATACCTGAATTGCTACAAAATTAGCAAGATTCCCTAATTATTATTCTTTACATTAACAAGCACAGGTTGTGTGCATTTCTTTTTATCTAATCTCTTGTTTTATATACAGAGCTACTGAGGCTGAACAAAACCAGTGAAATAAAATTAATACACAAATAGTTTTTCCATCCTTTGGGCAGAAAAATGAAATTTACAAGGAAAATACAATTATATATAAATATTTATGAAACCCAAAAAGTCAAACATCAGTAGGGTATTGTAATAATATATAATGTAATAATTAATACATGTGTGAGGTAGCAAAAAACAAACCAAAACAACAACAAAAAAACCCACCGCCACTACCAAAAAAAGTTAGCCTATTTGATTAATTATTAACATTTTCACTACATCCCTGTGGAGAACTTATTCTAGAATAGGAACATTTTGCTATTTGTTATTGTCCATAATTAATTTTTAAATGGAAATTCTGAGTGTGAGGAAAAGAAATTTAGTTTTTAATTAACTGGGAATACAGATCAGTTCTACATTTTCTGTCATGGAAATAATGCAATTAAAGGCACAATACAAGGACATGTATTGTGCTCACCCTGAATAGTAAGGTTATGGTAAAATTATATTAAGAAAGCAATAGGGTAAATTATCTTCTTTATTATTCTGTGGGCAGAATCTACTCTGGTCTTAGGTTTAAATTATATGAGTCTAAGTAAAGAGTAACATTTTTCATTTAATCCCTCCCTCCCTCCCTCCCTCCCTCCCTCCCTCCCTCCCTTCCTT
>NW_023307768.1:0-8466 GCF_011077185.1 Oxyura jamaicensis
GATCTCCAGAGGTCCCTTCCAACCTCAACCATTCTGTGATTCTGTGATTCTGTGGATCAAGTGCACCATCAGCAAGTTTGCAGATAACACCAAGCTGAGTGGAGCAGTTGATACAACAGAAGGAAGAGGTGTTATTCAAAGGGATCTGGACAAGCTTGAGAAGTGGGCCCATATGAACCTAATGGGGTTCAATAAGTCCAAGTGCAAAATTCTGCTCCTGGGTCTGGACAATTCCAGACAGGAGAACAATGTGAGCCAGCAGTATGCACTTGCAGCCCAGAAGGCCAACTGCATCCTGGGCTACATCAACAGAGGAGTGGTCAGCAGGTGGAGGGAGGTGATTGTACCCCTCTGCTCTGCCCTTCTGAGTCTCCACTTGGAGTACTGTGTCCAGATTTGGGGCCTCCAGCATAAGAAAGATGTGGACCTGTAAGAGCAAGTCCACAAAAATGATCAGAGGGCTGGATCACCTCTCCTGTGTAGAGAGGCTGAGAGAGCTGGGGATGTTCAGCCTGGTGAAGAGATGGCCCCATGGAGACCTCATTGCGACCTTTCAATACTTAAAGTGTTTTTGTAAAAAGGGTGGAGAAGGACTCCTTACTCAGGTAGGTAATGGTAGGATGAGGAAGAATGGTCTTAAACTAAAAGACGATTGATTTAGACTAGACAGTAGGGGGAAATTCTTCACTGTAAGGGTAGTGAAGCACAGGAACAGGTTGCCCAGAGAAGTTGTGGATACCCCGTCCCTGGAGGTGTTCAAATCCAGGTTGGATGGTGCCTCAGCCAACCTGATCTAGTGGGTGGTATCCCTACCTATGGTAGGGTGGTTGGAGTTAGATGATCTTTAAGGTCCCTTCCTATCCAAGTTGTTCTATAATTCTATGATAACTATAACTGTCAGGTTTTTTTGGACCTAGTATATGAGTAATAGCAAAATGTGTCTTAATAGATCTGAAGTATATTAATGTATAAAAACAAACAAACAACAATAAAAATGACTTTAACTATTTTGTTTCTTATTAATTTCCATCTAAAGTTGAGTATTTGCCAGAGAAAAGATGAATCTTTCCTCCGTATCTGCTACAGTTAAATTATATGTAATTATTACATAATTGCAGATATGCTGTCTTTCTTTGAAGGATAATCATAGGTGTATCTTTAAAAAGCTGCAGGTATTTAGGTTAAACAGCCTGGCAGGTCAAGTGTTCACAGTACCACAAGAAATTATCATGCATATGTGCTGAAGATCCTCATTAACATTTAAAATGACAGCTGTATCTCCAAAGAGACTGGATCTGACTGTACTGGGTCTGGCTGGGATGTTAACTTTCCCTGCAGCAGCCCATACAGTGCTGTGCTCTGCACTTGTAGCTAGAACAGCAGTGGTATCACACCAGTGTTGTGTCTGCTGCTGAGAAGTGCTGGCACAGCATCAGGGCTCTCTCCAACCCTCCTAGGGGGTGGGCAAAAATAAAGTGAGAAAGAAACATCACCAGGGCAGCTGACCCAAACCAATCAAAGGGATATTCCATACCATATGATGTCACACTGTTGTGGTTTAACCCGGCTGGCAGCTAAACACCACACAGCCGTTCGCTCACCCTCCCCCCTCCCTCTCTGGGATGGGGGAGAGAAACGGGAAAGTGAAGCCTGTGAGTTGAGATAAAGACAGTTTATTAAGATAGAAAATAATAATGATAATAATAATAATATGTACAAACAAGTGATGCACAATGCAATTGCTCACCACCCGCTGACCGATGCCCAGCCCAACCCCGAGCAGCCGGCCCCCCCACCCCAGCTAGCCACCCCTATATACTGTTCAGCATGACGTCAGATGGTATGGAATACCCCTTTGGCCAGTTTGGGTCAGCTGTCCTGGGTCTGTCCTCTCCCAGCTCTTGCTGCACCCCCAGCCTGCCCGCTGGCAGGACACAGTGAGAAGCTGAAAAGTCCTTGGCTTAGTATAAGCAGTGCTCTGCAGCAATTAAAACATCAGCATGTTATCAGCACTATTCTCATCCTAATCTAAAACATAGCACCCTACCAGCTACTAGGAGGAAAAATAACTGTCCTAACTGAAACCAGGACATATATCCACCCCTTATTCCATACCATTTATGTCATGATCAGGTTACACTTTTTCCAATACATTCTAGTTAATCACTATTTTCATCTACGGTAATGACGACACACAGTGTTAATAATAATTAACATAATACAACTCAACTCATGGGCTATTCTCACCCAGTATTAAATCCCCTTGAGGTACACACCGGACCTCCCCATTCTTTTGCATTTCCCACCAAGTGCATCCAGGTCCTTGAGCAAAAGCAATCCCACGAATGGGTTTGCCTTTTCCTGAGGCAGGAGTAGCCCAGACTGTTTTACCTAGCATATTTCTTACATGCACTACAGGAACTTTATCCCCTTCTACTGTACGTAGCAGGTTTGATTGGGCAGGTCCAGCTCGGTTGGCAGATCCCCTAGTATTGACTAACCAGGTGGCCTTTGCCAAATGTGCATCCCAATTTCTGAATGTCCCAGCACCCATTGCTTTCAGTGTAGTCTTTAACAGTCCATTGTATCGCTCAACTTTACCAGAGGCTGGTGCGTGATAGGGGATGTGATATACCTACTCAATACCATGTTCTTTGGCCCAAGTATCTATAAGGTAGTTTCGGAAATGAGTCCCATTGTCTGACTCAATTCTTTCTGGGGTGCCATGTCGCCATAGCACTTGCTTTTCAAGGCCCAGGATAGTGTTCCGGGCGGTGGCATGGGGCACAGGATATGTTTCCAGCCAGCCGGTGGTTGCTTCCACCATTGTAAGTACGTGGCGCTTACCATTGCGGGTTTGAGGGAGTGTGATGTAATCAATTTGCCAGGCCTCTCCATATTTATATTTCAGCCATCGTCCCCCGTACCAAAGAGGCTTTGACCGTTTCTCTTGCTTGATTGCAGCACATGTTTCACAATCATGAATAACCTGTGCTATAGTGTCCATGGTCAGGTCCACCCCTCGATCATGAGCCCATCTGTATGTTGCATCTCTGCCTTGATGGCCCGAGGTTTCATGGGCCCATCGGGCTATAAATAGTTCACCCTTATGTTGCCAGTCCAGGTCCACCTGAGCCACTTCAATCTTGGCAGCCTGATCCACCTGCTGGTTGTTTTGATGTTCTTCAGTAGCCCGATTCTTGGGCACATGAGCATCTACATGGCGTACCTTTACAACCAGGTTCTCTACCCGGGCAGCAATATCTTGCCATAATGCAGCAGCCCAAATGGGTTTGCCCCTGCGCTGCCAGTTGTTCTGTTTCCATTGCTGTAACCACCCCCAAAGGGCATTTGCTACCATCCATGAATCAGTGTATAGGTAGAGAACTGGCCACTTCTCTCGTTCAGCAATATCTAAAGCCAGCTAGATGGCTTTCACTTCTGCAAATTGACTCGATTCACCTTCTCCCTCAGCAGCTTCTGCAACTCGTCGTGTAGGACTCCATACAGCAGCTTTCCATCTCTGATGCTTTCCCACAATGCGACAGGACCCATCAGTGAATAGGGCATATCTCTTCTCATTTTCTGGTAGCTTGTTGTACAGTGGAGCTTCTTCAGCACGGACCACCTCCTCCTCTGATGACATCCCAAAGTATTTGCCTTCTGGCCAATCCATAATCACTTCCAAGATTCCCGGACGACTGGGGTTTCCTAATCGAGCCCGCTGAGTAATCAGTGCAACCCACTTGCTCCATGTAGCGTCAGTTGCATGATGTGTAGAGGGGACCCTTCCTTTGAACATCCAGCCCAGTACTGGCAGTCGGGGTGCCAGGAGGAGCTGTGCTTCAGTACCGACCACTTCCGAAGCAGATCGAACTCCTTCATATGCCGCCAATATCTCCTTTTCGGTTGGAGTGTAGCGGACCTCAGATCCTCTGTATCCCCGACTCCAAAAGCCTAGGGGTTGACCTCGAGTTTCCCCAGGTTCTTTCTGCCAGAGGCTCCAGGTGGGGCCATTCTCCCCGGCTGCGGTGTAGAGCACATTCTTTACATCTGGTCCCGTTCGGACTGGCCCAAGGGCTACTGCATGAACTATTTCCTGCTTAATTTGTTCAAAAGCTTGTCATTGCTCAGGGCCCCATTCAAAATCATTCTTCTTACGGGTTACTTGGTAGAGTGGGTTTACAATCAGACTGTAATTTGGAATGTGCATTCTCCAAAACCCCACGACACCTAGGAAAGTTTGTGTTTCCTTTTTGCTAGTTAGTGGAGACATAGCTGTTATTTTGTTGATCACATCCATTGGGATTTGACGACGTCCATCTTGCCATTTTATTCCTAAAAACTGGATCTCTCATGCAGGTCCTTTAACTTTATTTTGTTTTATGGCAAAACTGGCCTTCAGAAGGATTTGGATTATTTTCTTCCCTTTCTCAAAAAATTCCTTTGCTGTGTCACCCCACACAATGATGTCATCGATGTACTGCAGGTGTTCAGGAGCTTCCCCCTGCTCCAGCGCAGACTGGATCAGTCCATGACAAATTGTAAGGCTATGTTTCTACCCCTGGGGCAGCCGATTCCAAGTATATTGGACTCCCCTCCAAGTAAAAGCAAACTGTGGCCTGCACTCTGCTGCTAGACGGATGGAGAAAAATGCATTAGCGATATCAATTGTGGCGTACCACTTGGCTGTCTTTGATTCCAGTTCGTACTGGAGTTCTAGCATGTCCGGCACTGCAGCACTCAGTGGTGGTGTGACCTCATTCAGGCCACGATAGTCCACGGTTAGTCTCCACTCCCCATTAGACTTTCGCACTGGCCATATGGGACTATTAAAAGGTGAATGAGTCTTGCTGATCACTCCTTGGCTCTCCAGTTGACGAATTAGCTCATGGATGGGAATCAGGGAGTCTCGGTCGGTGCGATATTGCTGCCGGTGCACAGTTGTAGTAGCAATTGGCACTTGCTGTTCTTCGACCCTCAGCAACCCCACAACAAAAGGGTCTTCTGAGAGACTGGGCAAGGTAGGTAATTGTTCAATGCCCTCTGTCTCTAAGGCAGCTATGCCAAAAGCCCACCAGAACCCTTTTGGGTCCTTGAAATATCCTCTTCTAAGATAGTCTATGCCAAGGATGCATGGAGCATCCGGGCCAGTCACAATACGGTGTTTTTGCCACTCGTTCCCAGTTAGACTCAGTTCAGCTTCCAATACAGTTAATTGCTGGGATCCCCCCGTCACTCCATAAATACTGATGGGCTCTGGCCCTGCATAGCTTGATGGCATTAGAGTCCATTGTGCACCAGTGTCTACTAAAGCCTTATACTTCTGCGCGTCTGATGTGCCAGGCCATCAAATCCACACAGTCCAATAAACTCGATTGTCCCTTTCCTCCCCCTGGCTGGAGGCAGGGCCCCTCTAATCCTCATCAGAATCTTCATTCCTGTGTTTAAAGGACTGCCTGCTGGAAGTTGGAGCAGCAAACTTTTCAGAGACCCTCTTTTTCCCAATTGTTTTCTTTTGCAACTCACGTACCCATGCCTCTAGGGTCGCGGTGGATTTTCCATCCCATTTTCTCATGCCTTCTCCATGGTCACGTAGGTAAAACCACAGGATGGCACGAGGTGTGTATCCACCATATCTTCTTCCTTGCACGGATGAGCGCTTACCCCTAATAGCAGAGACATTGGTTTGTACAGGAGGGGAGGAAAATAAACTGTCTTTAAGTTGCTGGACCTCTTCAGAGAGTTTCTCCAAAGTATTCTCTTTTAGTTGGTGGACCCTGGTTCGTTCAGGTGGGGAGGAAAATAATCTCTCTTCGAGGTGGTGGACCTTTTCAGAAAGTTTCTCCAAAGTATTCTCTTTTAGTTGGTGGACCCTGGTTCGTTCAGGTGGGGAGGAAAATAATCTCTCTTCGAGGTGGTGGACCTTTTCAGAAAGTTTCTCCAAAGTATTCTCTTTTAGTTGGTGGACCCTGGTTCGTTCAGGTGGGGAGGAAAATAATCTCTCTTCGAGGTGGTGGACCTTTTCAGAAAGTTTCTCCAAAGTATTCTCTTTTAGTTGGTGGACCCTGGTTCGTTCAGGTGGGGAGGAAAATAATCTCTCTTCAAGGTGGTGGACTTTTTCAGAAAGTTTCTCCAAAGTATTCTCTTTTAGTTGATGGACACTTTCAGAAAGTTTCTCCACAGCCGAGACGCAGGCCTGTAGGGAAGAGGAGAGGCTTTCTTCGTACTGCTGGAGTTATTTAGCCACATCACCCAGTGTGGGTTCCTCATCCTCTTTCCAGGCCATTATTGCCAATGAGCTGGCATATGATGATGGTGCACTCCGTACAAACTTCCGCCACATGGGTCGAGTACACCTGACTTCATCTGGATCTGTGAGTACTTGTCCATTGTCTGGGTCCTCATAAATCACCTCCCGTATGGCTAATTCCCTCAGGTACTGGATTCCCTTCTCCATAGTGGTCCACTTGCCTGGCAGACATACAAGTTCTTCCTTGTAGGGAAACCTTTCCCTTACAGCGTACAGGAGACACCTCCAGAGGCTGTGAGATCGTGCTCCATCTCCAATTGCTTTGTCAATGCCTGCATCTCTAGCAAGGGATCCCAGCCGCCTGGCTTCCTTGCCCTCTAATTCCACACAATTGGCTCCGGTATCCCAGCACCGGAGCAGCCAGGTGACAAGCTGCTCACCTATGCAGCGACCAAAATCTTTTCGCACATCTCGTAGCTCACACTGGTATAGGTTTCGGGTAACTACTGTTGATTTTTCAACATCCCCATCTTCATCCTCCTGCACCTCTGATGGCCCAGCCTTGTCTTCTCCATACCTACACCTAGCAGAAGACTCTCTGCGTTCTGAACGACCTGAGTCTCTATATGATTTTTTCACCTTGTCTACAGGGAAAACTTGTACTGCTACAGCTCTTTTCTCTGGCTCAGCCACAGGGTCTGCCACAGGGGTGGGAACACCCTCTGCCGGGGCAACTTGCACTGCTATGGCTCGTTTCTCTGGCCCAGCCACAGGAGCTGGAGCGGCTGCAGGAGCTGGAGCTGGAGCGGCTGCAGGGGCTGGAGCTGGAGCGGCTGCAGGAGCTGGAGCTGGAGCGGCTGCAGGAGCAGGAGCTGGAGCGGCTGCAGGGTCTGTCACTCGGTTCATAGTAGCATCAATTGCAGCTCGATAGGCATAGGCCAGGCCCCAACATGCTACAGTGAGTTGTGTCACTTTGGAACTGCCAGAGTCATGACACTCTTTTTGCAAGCATTCTACCAGTTTTTTAGGATTTTGCAGTTGTTCAAGGGTGAATCTACAAAACATCGGAGGTGCCCACTGCTCTAGCCACCTGCCCATATCCTCCCACACTCCCTGCCACTCACAGTTATCCCACCTCAGGACAGATCTCTGCATGAGATTCCTAAGTAGTTGTTTAACCTTGAACAAAACCTGAAGCGCATTCAAGAGACATAACAACAAGAACATGCTGGTCTGAGTATCCCAAGGATATTCAACATCTTGGAGAGCTATCGTAACTAGCTCGGGGGATAAGAGGGTGCTGAAGGAGAAAGGGAGAGTGAACAGGTAAGGAAAAATATCTTTCCCTGTCCCCTTCACAGACTGGCTCCCTGATGAAAAAAGGCAGTAGATGTAATTGTTAATAGTTGCCGAGATATATTTTCCAAAGTACAGAGTCGATGACAGTGCTGAGTACAAATACCAAGTTAGAGTCATGGCCAGATACTTCACAGAATCACAGAATTTCTAGGTTGGAAGAGACCTCAAGATCATCGAGTCCAACCTCTAACCTAACACTAACAGTCCCCACTAAACCATATCCCTAAGCTCTACATCTAAACGTCTTTTGAAGACTTCCAGGGATGGTGACTCCACCACCTCCCTGGGCAGCCTGTTCCAATGCCTCACAACCCTTTCAGTAAAGAAGCCTTCCTAACATCTGACCTAAAACTCCCCTGGCGCAACTTTAGCCCATTCCCCCTCGTCCTGTCACCAGGCACGTGGGAGAACAGGCCAAGCCCCACCTCTCTACAGCCTCCTTTAAGGTATCTGTAGAGAGCGATAAGGTCGCCCCTGAGCCTCCTCTTCTCCAGGCTGAATAAGCCCAGCTCCTTCAGCCGCTCCTCGTAGGACTTGTTCTCCAGGCCCCTCACCAGCTTCGTCGCCCTTCTTTGGACCCGCTCAAGCACCTCGATGTCCTTCTTGTAGCGAGGGGCCCAAAACTGAACACAGTACTCGAGGTACGGCCTCACCAGAGCCAAGTACAGGGGGACGATCACCTCCCTAGCCCTGCTGGTCACACTATTTCTGATACAAGCCAGGATGCCGTTGGCCTTCTTGGCCACCTGAGCACACTGCTGGCTCATATTCAGCCGACTGTCCACTATCACTCCCAGGTCCTTCTCCGCCTGGCAGCTCTCCAACCACTCATCTCCCAGCCTGTAGCTCTGCTT
>NW_023307769.1:0-12711 GCF_011077185.1 Oxyura jamaicensis
TTTTTTTTTTTTTTTTCCAGAAAACATAATAAATTGGCACATAAAAGAAACTCTTGCCCCCTGATTCACAACATTTAATCTCCATTTGTATCAGATTGGCATGATGTTGATTGGCATGGTCTTACCCTCCCTTCCAAAAATCTCTAGAGGAGAAGTTACTGTGGGTTTGTCTTTACTTAGGCTGTAGGCATCATATTTCACATCCAAATATTAATTTCTGTGGTGTTGCCAGGAAAAATCAACAACAACAAACTGGACCATGATCAAAAGAACATTTTACTTATAAAAATGTGCTGACTCAGGCAGAGCAGAATGATTATGATGTGTCTCAAATTTGGCAGCATCAGCCAAAAATAAATGGATGCTCTAATCTTATTTTCATGGTGTTAAATGATTACTGCTTATTCTCCAGTTCAGCTCCAGGCCAGTGCATGTGCTCCATTGTGTGGTGCCAAAATCATTTTGCAGGGAGAGTGTTTGAGAATGGGGTCCCCAAAGGACAATACATTCTATCTAGTAAGAGCTACAAAGAATAGGTCAGACAGAAGAACACAAAAGAAGGGTAATTCAGGCCCTAGATGTACTCATCTTAGAAGGGGTAGCCCTGGATGAAGAATTTACATACAGAAGTCTGCAATGCACACACGCAACCTGAAAATCAACACCAGAATCTACTTGTAGCCTTCTGTTTAAAACCAAAATCTTTTTCTGAGTTAGTTTAAGCACCTGTAGGATTCAGCACATCCCTGAAGAAGATCTTTGGTTTCATTCTGAATGTTCTTGTCTGGACAGCATACACTATTTTCATGGATGCACAAGAGCCAGAGGCTATATAGAAAATACCCCGGCCAAGATGGACTCACAGACTGCCATTGGGACATCCTTCTCGGGCACACATCACACATAAATCACAAAATGTTTATTAAACCTAGAATGTTTACATCAGTTAAATACCAGTTTTGCACACAAACACTAAAAAAAAAAAAAAAAAAAAAAAAATAGCAGCCATTCTTTGACTTCCTGTTTAATTAAAGCTAACCGTGACATTTGCCTGCAAATGAATGAAATTCATTTTTACCTACAGATTAGCTTTGAGCTGACTCTTCCACAATCATTAATCATTAAAGGCACTTTGACATTATACACACAATCCTCACAGAATCACAGAATAGTCTAGGTTGGAAGAGACCTCCAAGATCACCGAGTCCAACCTCTGACCTAATGCTAACAAGTCCTCCACTAAACCATATCCCTAAGCTCTACATCTAAACGTCTTTTAAAGACCTCCAGGGATGGTGACTCAACCACTTCCCTGGGCAGCCTATTCCAGTGCCTAACAACCCGTTCAGTAAAGAAGTTCTTCCTAATATCCAACCTAAACCTCCCCTGGTGCAACTTTAGCCCATTCCCCCTTGTCCTGTCACCAGGCACGTGGGAGAATAGACCAACCGCCACCTCGCTACAGCCTCCTTTAAGGTATCTGTAGAGTGCAATAAGGTCGCCCCTGAGCCTCCTCTTCTCCAGGCCGAATAAGCCCAGCTCTCTCAGCCACTCCTCTTAAGACTTGTTCTCCAGACCCTTCACCAGCTTCGTAGCCCTTCTCTGGACTCGCTCAAGCATCTCGATGTCCTTCTTGTAGCGAGGGGCCCAAAACTGAACACAGTACTCGAGGTGCGGCCTCACCAGAGCCAAGTACAGGGGGACAATCACTTCCCTGGACCTGCTGGCCACGCTGTTTCTAATGCAAGCCAGGATGCTGTTGGCCTTCTTGGCCGCCTGAGCACACTGCTGGCTCATATTCAGCCAACTGTCAACCACTACTCCCAGGTCCTTCTCTGACAGGCAGCTTTCTAACCACACATCTCCCAGGCTGTAGCTCTGCTTGGGGTTGTTGTGCCCCAGGTGCAGAACCCGGCACTTGGCCTTGTTGAACTTCATACCGTTGGCCTTGGCCCATCGGTCCAGCCTATCCAGATCTTCCTGCAGAGCCTTCCTACCCTCGAGCAGATCGACACACACACCTAACTTGGTGTCGTCTACAAACTTACTGAGGGTGCACTTGATCCCCTCATCCAGATCATCAATGAATATATTGAAGAGGACCGGCCCCAGTACCGAGCCCTGGGGGGAATTCTCACGATTGTGCATATAATTTCTATTAAAACAAACAAACAAACAAACCTTGAACTCAAAGATAAAGTTACAGGGAAAAAATATGGTTTAATAAGTAGGATTGTTTAGACACCAATGGAGTCTAGCTCACATGATCCTATCTTTTCTAGTATTTGTTTTTACAGAACTAATTAGAAAATGAAGCCAATAACAGAAGCGCAATAGATTCAGGTGTCACCAATTTAGCAGAAAGTTCACTCCCTGGTGAAACCTGATATTGCTTTATTTACATGTGAATGCAAGAGAAAAACAGTATTTGCTGAGTCATGTCACTCCAGAAATTCCAGTGAGAGGCATCAAAAAAGACAGATTTATTACAGCTTGTATGCAGAATCTCAAAGTAAAGTCATCGTGCTCTTCTGCAAAGATAGCTTTAGCATCCAAAGGCAGACAATTCCCTAAATTATTGAACAACATGCTTCTTTTGGAATGGAGGTGGAACATTTGGGAATGGGATACTAAAGGAACAGTAGGAGTAGGACATGCATAAATACAACAAGGCATTTTGGGAGCTAGTTTCCCCTTCAGCCTACCAGTATATAAACACAAGTCCTCACAGCCAAGAGCTTTCTTTGGCTAAGAGTCAAAAAAAATATTTGGGCCCCATGTTCTCCTGCTTCAACAGTGCAACCTGTGGCCTATTCCCACCCATATCATACCATCATCTCTTCACCTGCAGATTGCCCCTTGTCTTTGTCCCTTGTTTCTCCAAAATGGGCAACAGTGACAGCAGCTGCAAACATTTCAAAAGGTTGGAGGAAACTAATGGAGCTCCAGGGGTGATCACCCTAGGTGATCAAGGTAGTACAGGGGCAGGTGTTCTTAGGGTCACTAGATATTGTTGCTGTTACCTAGGGTATTGTAAAGACCTGTAGTACCTCCGTTCCCCAGCGTGGCTGTCAGGATCCTGCCACAATGTCAGTCCTGCTGTGCACTATTTTTTTCAGAGAATGGGTTGTTTGTCCCTTCAACCTGCCTTACTGGCCGAGGTGCTCACAGCAGGGTCTGCAAGCTACCTCCTTCCAGGCACCATTAAGCTTAGGAGAAGAAGACAGGAGATCAAGATGGGGACATGTCCCCTGAAATTCCTTTCTTCTTCCCATATCTACTATCCACAGGGAAAGAAGTCAATACAAGAAAAGACCGGTAACTGGGCCTGAATATGAAAATAAGAGTAGCTGATACCTCCCAGCTTCCCCAATGACCAATGGGTCATTCAGAGACAACCCATTGACATCTGGGGGAAGCATTAGTCAGTAGATTTACATTAACATGTCTGGCCTCATCTGTAGAAGACAATTTTTATCATGGCCATCCTGCTCTCTTTCAGGGTGAACTGCAGAGGGTCTCTTGGATCTGCATTGTGCCCATCACTGCCCCTGAGCACCTTTTTCAGGCAGCACTGGGCTCCCAGACAGAAAGATGATCAGAAAGAGTAAGGAGTGAGCCGGATGTGTCTCTGCTCCTTCTCTTTCACCTCCAAAGGAAATCATCCATTGTGCATGAGGATCACTCTGTAAACTTGCAAGTAATTAATAAAAAGTTAAAGCTTAATAGAACTTTTTCCTACTTAAAAAATGAAGCAAAGACCTTTTATATTACTGTTCCATCTTTCCCAGTTCTGGCAGTTTCACAGACAATGGAAAACCTCCAGTTTCATTTGGGAAGGATTATGGAACAGCAGAATTTGGGAATGGTTCTTCTAATATTCCTGCATTAGTAATTGCCATATATCAAGTTCAAAATGCATCCTTAGAACTCTGTTATTATTTCCTAACAGGCAAAAAAAAAATAATAATAAAAATAAAAAAAATAAAAATAAAAAATAATTTTAAAAATGCTAATAACATGAATGCTTGTGAACCCAGGTTATAATATCCCTACCATTAACTATTAATTATCTATTTAACTATGTACTTAACTGTATCTTCAGGACATTTGTTTTTAACGAATACTTAGCTTTCCGTATAGTTTAATTTTACTGGATGTGTATAATAAGAATGATTGTATAGAATGTCTTACACTCAGTTTACACAAAACAGGTTTTTCTCTCTAATTGGGACTTCTGGGATAAAATATTTAACTATTTTTCCTTTACACTCAATTATCAATATTTATACAATGCTATGCTTCATAGGCAAAGTGTGCCAAAAACATGCCTCCCTGATTTACTCATGCTCTGTCCAAAGGTAGGTTTGCTGTAAACTAAGTGTGGCATTTATCACAAATGGCTGAGCATCTAGTCCTATATGTCATTGACCTGTTTTGATTATGTTTTGATTAAGTTAAAAATCAGAATTCTTGCCATGATGCTGTTACCAGGTTAGACACACATATAGCCAAAGTACTAGTCAAATGAATTAGTAGACCTTTGAAAATATTCTCTATAATTTCTGCATCATCAGAGCCAATAATATGTCTACCTGATTTCAGCTGATCCTCCTTCACTTTAATTTTTCTGAAACAATATCTACATAAGAAAAAAACTGTGATGAGCAAAAAAACCTTCACACACAGAAAAGATTAAGCAAATAACTGGATTTATCAAAAGCCAGAGTCAAATGCAATACTTTGTTTAGTTCTCATGTTGATGTTTTTTTCACTTGAATTAACATTGTTGGTATTGTCTCATAATCCATTATTTAACACAAGTGCTCTCTAAGAGATAGAGTGTCAGGAAGAGACTGCAAATGTAACCTTGTAGATTTGGGCTAAGCATGATCTTAATCTAATTGATTCCTTAGCCTCTTCTCCTGTAGCTAAAGAAAAGGCACCATAATATTATTTTATTTAATTGCAAGCTCTTCAGCATCTTCCTCTGTGTTTGTACGCTGTCTAGTGCCATGGAGACTTCTCCTCAGTTAAGGCCTGTGGGTGCTGCTGCAAAATCAATAAATGAGAATAAGGGCAGTGAAATGAAAGAAGAAATTGCTGTAATTATTCTGTATGTGAAGCTGATATTCTCTCCTTCTAGCAAAAGCTAGTTCCAGTAGAAATGTAGATGCTTCCTCAGAAAGTCCTAGTGCAGAGAAGTAATTGTCCTTGCAAGCGATCTTGCTTTAGGAGAGAAATAGAATAAAATTAGGCTAAGGAACTTCCTCATAGCTGAGAACACTCCAGAAGTATATTTATTGGATCATCTTGCCTTTTTGTCTAAAAAGCAATAAACAACCATCATGAACAACGGCAGAGTCAAAGAGGGTTTAAAAGCTGGAATTTATTAGAAGTGTTTCCTCATACCTAGCACTAAGCCTTCCTCCCTTGAATTTTCATTCAATTTCCTTGTTGGAAACAAGAACTGTGCTCAAACGCCCACCCGTCTCATCCCAAAGTCTTCTCTAGGAGTGTTTTGCAAAGCCAAACCCTGTGTCCTTCATCTGCATTTGTCAACATTGGCAAACATTCATCTGTAAATGATAATGCAAATGGGACATGAGTCTATGTCAGTTCATGGACTTGTTTAGTAATTTGAGAAACTGTGGTAGAAACAGACTCTGAGGTCCTCACAGCTCTGTAAACAAGGTCCAAGGCTCCTGAATGGAAATACACTTTTCAGCAGAATTATCCTGTTCTTGGGCTTTCAGTGTAGCTTTAGTTTGTCACCATTCTCTAAAGGCCACGTGGGTCGGATGGCTGAGATGAATGCTTCAAGGTAAGGCAGCACACCTGCATGTCCCTAACTTTCATGGTCACCTTGAAATTACCCAGAGCAACCCGTCCTGACAGAGGTCCTGTGGGAACTGAAACACTTGAATTCTGCTTGCTCTAAGTCATCTTGAGTAATCTGTGAATATCACATTATTCTATGTAATTTTCTGGTTGGCCTTAGGACAGTTGGAAAGAAGTGCCCAAGCAACTTCTCAGGTTGCCAGCTGCCCGAAAAAATAAGATCCATAGTTCACAGGGATTCAGTAATTCAATCATATTTATCTCAGGGCCCTGTACAGACTCACACAGGGATGAATGATTTTCCTCACACACAGCCCCTCCAAACTGCAAAGGCTATTATTCAGCAATAGTCTTGTGACACAGTTTACATTTTCTTACCACTGTGTAAATATAATCCTCCTCCCTATACCCTTGTGGGGTAGGTTAGTAAATGTTTGATTTCCTCTTCACAGCCAGGAAAGCTGGCACAACTGGTATATAACAGTGGGGTACAGTTCTGAGCTGCTTTGGGAGAATAAAAAATCATAGCCATAGACATAGCCTCCGTCAGTAGAGACTTCTGCAGACCATTTAGTTCAACCTCATGATCTAAGCAGGACTGTTTCCAACACAAGATCAGATCAGCTTTGTTAAATTAAGTAATCACTAACATTAGAAGAGATTCTTTGAAATGTTACAAATATTCATTATCTGTCATTTTGGACTGTTGTTTTTTTGTTTCTTCTAATCCTAGATATTTCTTTGAAAAATGCAGTGAAAAAAAATGATCCTTTTTTTGCTGCCAGACACAGAGGAGCTGTCAAACATTGCTCTTCAGTAGGCTCAATCTTATCTCTTTTCTAGCTGAACAGACAGAGGTTTGTAGAGGCACTTTCAGCAACCTTGTGAAACCTGAGCGTACCATTTCTTCTTACTGCATACAGCATGTGAGGTCAAGCAATGTGAGCAGTGAGAATTATTGTAAATGTGATTCTTCTATGCCTAATGGAATGTGACAACTAATAATTTTAACTATTCACTTTTTTTCTTCGGATGCTGCATTTGTCAGTTTTAAGCAATGTATGTACTTCCAGATTTCTGGACTCCCAGTAGATTCCTATATTTACTGTGAAATGGTTAATTATTTTTTGGAATCCCTTGAACGTTTTCATGGAAATAAGTCACTGAACATGTTATTACATGTAAAGTGACCATCCTCTAGGTGATTGCCCAAAATCAGCAATGGTGAGGATGGCTAGCAGGAAATGGGTTGATACATTATCTAATCTGCAGATTTATTGCACATGAAAATAATATTATGCTGCTGGTGACATACCTGAAATTCCTTGGCAGTCCTTTGCAGTCCTGGGGACCATGCTCCTTTGCCCTTTCTTGTGCCAAGAAGCTTGAAGCCAATAGACCATTTTACAAGTTGCCTGTTGCTCCTTTGTGAAATTAGGAATAACAATAGCAGTGGAGGAGCAGTCAGGGTCATACCAGAGGAGGCAGGGTCAAGATCACTGCTTGCTCTCACTGGACAGCTGATTTCCCAAAACCCTAATGAGAGAAGGTATTTCCATTAACCACAAAGAATATAAGTTTGTTTTGTTTTGTTTGGCAGCAGCACAATGGACATCTGGGTAGGTGTCACAGCAGGAGTTGAGGAAGCTGTAAAGCTGCCTGGTTGGCTCAATGCAGCACAAGCTCACAAGTCTGTCAGATATGTGAAGTATGTGAAGAAAATTTTTTCCTGTTTAATTCCTGTTTTTTCTTGAGTTTAATTTACAATGGAGCATGGCCACACTGACCCACTTACCCTTATCTAGCTGTGTCTAACCAACTCAAAACAGCCTCCCCCGTGCAGATTTTATGTCCGTATGTGAGATAAAATCTCTGCTCACCTGAGACATTCTTGATCTCACTGGTATCCCAGTGAGATATTTGGAAAGCCAGCCATGTTCAAGGGGTAACATAGGCAGATTTTGCTACATTTAGAATTTGAGGCTTTCTTGATTATTGATGTTTTCTTCAAAGATGTCATCTTGCTGCTTGACATGTGGTAGCACATGTAGCCATTAACCTGAAGGAAAGTGGAAAGGACGGGCAAATTCTTTATCAAATCTGTTTTACACCAATCTTAGACAGTTTTCACCATGCAAACCAATAGAGGCTCCAGTGCCCTCATTTTGCCAGGATATTGAACTGCCACTGATTTCAATAGAGAGGCTCTTGGTTTATCACAGAACCATAAAATGGCTTGTGTTGGAAGGGGCTTTAAAAATCACCTAGTTCCAACCCCCCTGCTTGTGTCTGTGTATACTATGACCCTAAATATTTTTGAAGCAAGATGCCCATTCACAGTCATGGCTGTAATATAATAGCGTATATTTTTGTGTTGGCTAACATACAATATGGACATTTTCACTTTCTAGTAAGCCAAAGAGAAGAACCAAAGTAATTTGTAGAAACACATAGGGCTGAAAATGATAGGGAATTATTATTTTGGTGTCTGCAGTCTACTCACCAGCAGCTTTGTGTCATGTCACCTGGTCAAGTGATGTTTCTGCACTTTTGAAAAGGTGGAACTTCCTTTCATAAACATTCATGACAAAGTATAGAGGAAATGGCAACCAATTAAATTTTATGGCACTTAGATAATCAAGCCAAATAATACAAAACATAATATAAATAAATGACGTCTCTTGCTGGCATCATAAATGGTAGAATATTGGTCATCAATAGTCCCAATATAAACTTAAGCCAAGAAAAGCTCGGGATCAAGAACAAGAACAAGGAAGTTCTCTGTCTGTTATCTATTGTGAAGGAGACTAGTCTTTAACAGATGTTGCAAAACAAGAGGTAAAGGTCACTTGAGTCTGAATACTAACTGTATTTTATATATTTTCTGAAAATGTATTTCCCTCACAGAAACAGAGATTAAAAATAAAAGTAAAGATAAAAATCCATATTAAAAAGGAGAGATAGAGAAAAAAAGGGGGGGGGGGGGGGAAGGCATTGCAAAGAGAGAAATCTCTATTATGCTGCAAGTAATCTGGCCTTCCAAGAGTAGACGGTCAACCACAAACAAACAGCATATTTTATAAGCACCTGCTAGAACAAGTAGGTCTTTTAGGAAGCTGAAATTTTAATTGTGCAAATTACGAGAGCTGAAATACACTCTTCAGTGATACACTGAAAACATTCGGTCAGCAGGTCCAGTTTGTTCCAGGTAGATATTTTTCTTCCTTCTGCTCATTGCAGACTTGGAAAGGACCTCTGAAGATCATTTAGTCCAATGCCCCTGTCGGACAGAATCTCCTAGAGCACATTGTAATAATAACAACAACAACAAAAACAACAACAGCATTTTAGTAGGTAGAATTTAACCCACATTCAATATGAAGGCTTTTTTTTCCCTGCAATTTAGTTGCAATTTTTGATTCATTAATTATTTCACTTTGCTTCTACATTTAATTATAATACTGTCGTAAGTAAAGAATGTTAAATCTTTTCAACTCTTCTTCCCTGATCAGTTACTATTTGGCCAGTTCAACAACTGTAGAGGGGTGCAGATGTGTTCTCTTTTCAATAGTTTTTTTTCTCCTTTTTTTCTATGTAGGTTTTCACCTTTTTTCATATTTCTGCTCAGACCCACTGCATGGAAGCAGAAGCAGAAGTGTTTTGTCCATTTGCTATTTTTCTTGCCAAGATGTTCAAGAATTCCCTGAGTTTCAGCACAGTTCTCTTGGCAATGATCTAATCACTTTTTGAAAAGAAAAGCAGAGCAGTGCCTCTTCCTAAATTCCTGATTTTTCAGGATTACCCGGGATGTGGTGGGTACTCAGCATATTGTGAAGCATATCTTCCAATAAGTTTTAATATCTTAAATCGATTTTATTTTAAAAAAATATATTGAACTTCAGTACTCATATGGAAGTGAATTGAGTTTAGGGAGCACTAATAGTTTGTAGCTCTATCCATATAAGATGACTGCTTTGTGTATACCTTCTTTGTGTATACCGTCACTATTCTAACAGAGACCTTCTGAGGTAGTTCTGTGCCATCTATGTAATGCATTAAGAAACCTACGCTAATAAGGTAAAAAGGTCTGGAAATGGCTTAAAGCCTGTCATCTCCCATGCTGTTAAATCACTATCATGACTTTTGAGGTGGCTTTATCCCAAGCCTTTTCGTCTCCCAGAAAATCCTGGATACAGTCCAAGGATATGGACAGGATGGAGACCACTGTCCAAAGGCACTTTGGATATGACACCTTTCTTCAGAGGCTAAATGGCACAAAATGATCCCTGTTGAGTCTGAGTCCAGGCTGAGCTGGGGCTCTCAGGAGAGAAGATGAGGAGTCTGGGATGGAGACAGGACTTTATAACCGAGACCTGATGCAAATCTTTCTGCAGTTTGTTTTATCAGTGCTTTCCTCCTATATCAAGGTCTTGCAATTTCTTCTTTTATACTGAACACAAGTGCCAGTCTCTGCTTCTCTTACTGATCCCTGAATTTTGGCAGTCTAGCTCTGCTCTGTAACACTCGGAGGGCTTTGACAGACCACGGCAATATGCATGCAAGGTGATTCAGCCTCCAGGCCACATCTGTATTTGTCACCTTTTAGTTCTCAAAGTTCTTTTTAAATAAACCCAATAAAATGAATGCAAATAAACTATTCAGAGTAACACATTCCCTCCAGTAATTTTACTACTTGAGTTGAACTGTGGTCTTCAATCCATTCCACCAAACTACCTGAACCAAACTACCTGAAATCCTTCAGAATCACATTAGGCAAGCACTCAAGTTTTAATTTGGTTCACTGTTTTGTTGTTGTTGTTTCCAATTCACATTTGAGCTACTACATTAATTATCTGGAGAACAGAAAGTCTCATAAAAGTCACTGCTCCCAAAATAGGCATAGATGCAAAGCACTGTTTTCAGCGAGGGCCAGAAAAAAAAAAAAAAAAAAAAAAAAAAAGTACTGAAGTGTGTCCTGACAGAAGAAAAACAGCTTTCAGTTCACTTTTAGGGAATAATATTATGAGGTGAAATATAGCAAGTAATTTCCCTGTGTGCCAGCAGGATTTCTTACCCTGTTAAAATATCTACACACATAATATCCTAACTCTTCACTCCTTCCATCACTGTGTAATACAAGATGTTGCCAATGTGTCAAAATCACAAATGTGCAAAGCTAAGATTTTGAACGTATTGAGCTTCGGCCTACTTCTCAGTCTCTAGATGTCAGTGGGCTTTCACAGAATGCAGTGGAGCAGCTAGGGCAGCACCTTCCGTACTTTACAAAATCTCGTCTAGTTCTCTGTGTGAGGAACTGGGAAATTTTGGCATCTAACTCAGAAATATATGTATGCTTTATGCAACAACAACAACAACAAAAAATGATTTGCAACATACAGAAAGCAGTGATAAGTGTAATCTGAAAATGTCAGCTGATCCTTTCATGCAAACTGAGCAAAAAGTCCTTGGTGGCTTTAGAAGAAGGAAAAATAAAAAATAAAAAAATAAAAAGGAAAAAAAAAAAAAAAAGATTGAATTCACCATTGTAATTTCATGCAGTACTACATTGTCCAACACAAATAAATTCTCAAGCACTCATATTGCTTTTTCCATAGTATTATAGATGTTTTTCTGATTGATGAGCAATGTGAATCTGATTGAACAAATTCTATTTTCAGTTTAAACTCAACCAAAAATTCTAAATCTTTTTTTTATTATTATTTCACATTTATATATGAAAATAAAAGTGCTGATTGCCAAAAAAAAAAAAAAATGATTCCATGAACAAGACTATAAATCTCAGAAACATGGTTCTATATGAAATTTGGCAAGAATTAGTACATATTCAGTGTAAACAAATAAGAACTACAAATCTGAGACTATCTGGATTGAAATTCAAGTTTATATCAAACTCGAAAAGTAAGCCTCATTTATTTTTAAAGTCAGTGTTATGAAAATTTCAGTAACTCTTTTGCTTTTTGATACATCAAATTCTTTGAAAGACCAGCACTTTACTTCAAGTTACCATTGTATTTACTGGTGTTCATTTAGTATGAACATTTAAACTGGGAAGTTTATTGAATGAAGAAAATTTTATAGAGGTAAAAGCTGGATTAGTATTGTCTTTAGAATTTGGCACAGTTTTAGAATGCTAAAAGACTGCAGCAGGCAATGAAAAATAGCAAATCCTAAAATTACCAAAAGACGACGAAACATTAACGTTCTTGGATCTCCACCTAAGTAGACCCTTTACATACGCAAAATGAGTCACCAGAACAGACCAAACTCCTGCTCATCCCTTGGGTATGGTAGTCAGCTCTGTTTAGTGTTTCATTGCCTCAAGCATATCTGTTCACTGTTTTATATGCTTTCCAGTTTTGCCAAGTTGACTCTTTTCTGATATCCCTTTTCCCTCAGGGTCAATTTGGGAATCACTGTCGTGTAGTGTTCACACACTGAGATAGGACTTAGTCATGTCTGTGATGTCTTTCAAATAACTATGTGAAATTAGTTTCCAGGAGTACAGTCATTTTGCTCTGCTGTTCAGATGACTGAAAAACACACTAACTTGTTATAGCTTGATTTTTTTTTTTAATTATTATTATTCAGTCTGTTTGATTTACCCTTCATTTTCTCAATATAATATTCCTGTTCCCATTTGTTCAAAGCAGATGAGTTCAGATGCCAATGGGAACTTGCCCTGGATTGGGAAGTGTCTGCATCTAGTTCAGTTATGCATGGAAAACTAGGAATTGACTTATTCACATTATTTAGGTTGCGCTATGCACTTTTTTTAAGTTAAGATTTGAGCTAATTACAGGTTAAGGAAAGGAAAGGAAAGGAAAGGAAAGGAAAGGAAAGGAAAGGAAA
>NW_023307770.1:0-5403 GCF_011077185.1 Oxyura jamaicensis
CACGTTGGGCGCCAAAAGAGCTGTTGTGGTTTAACCCGGCTGGCAGCTAAACACCACACAACCGTTCGCTCACCCTCCCCCCTCCCTCTCTGGGATGGGGGAGAGAAACGGGAAAGTGAAGCCTGTGGGTTGAGATAAAGGCAGTTTATTAAGATAGAAAATAATAATGATAATAATAATAATATGTACAAACAAGTGATGCACAATGCAATTGCTCACCACCCGCTGACCGATGCCCAGCCCAACCCCGAGCAGCCGGCCCCCCCACCCCGGCTAGCCACCTCTATATATTGTTTAGCATGACGTCAGATGGTATGGAATACCCCTTTGGCCAGTTTGGGTCAGCTGTTCTGGGTTTATCCCCTCCCAGCTTTTGCTGCACCCCCAGCCTGCCCGCTGGCAGGACAGAGCGAGGAGCTGAAAAGTCCTTGGCATAGTGTAAGCATTGCTCTCCAGCAATTAAAACATCAGCATGTTATCAGCACTCTTCTCATCCTAATCCAAAACATAGCACCCTACCAGCTACTAGGAGGAAAAATAACTGTCCTAACTGAAACCAGGACAATTGGTTATCACCTAGCCGAATGATGAAGTACCAGGCTATACTAACTGAGCAGGATGATGTGACCCTAAACACAACTAATCTGTTGAACCCAGCAGTTTTTCTAGGAACATCGCCGGAAGAAGGAAGTCTGAACCATAACTGTATGGAAGTCATTGAATATACGTATGCCAGCAGGGCGGACTTGAAGGACACACCCCTAGAAAGGTATGATTGGGAACTTTTTACTGATGGTAGTAGTTTTGTGGAAAACGGGACCCGATATGCAGGATACGCAGTAATGACTTCAAGAACTATAATCGAAGCGAATTCTCTAACCCCCGGGACCTCAGCACAGCGGGCAGAAATAATAGCCCTTACGCGAGCATTAGAGTTGAGTGAAGGAAAGGAAGTGAATATATGGACGGATTCAAAATATGCCTTTGGAGTAGTTCATGTGCATGGAGCGTTATGGAAGGAGAGAGGACTGCTGTCTTCGCAAGGAGCTAACATAAAGCATCAAGAGGAAATAATGAAATTAATAACGGCTGTGCAAAAACCCCGGCAAGTGGCCATAATGCACTGTAAGGCCCATCAAGGAGGAACATCAGAAATTGCAGAAGGAAATAGGCTGGCAGATCAGACAGCTCGACGGGTTGCACGAGAGGTATGGAAACTGATGGCCTTGATTCCGTCGAAGGTAGGTCTCTCTTGTTTTAACTTCCCAAAGTTCCCAAGGTACTCCCAGGAGGATGAGAGGCTGGCAAAACTGATGAAGGCTCAAAAGAATTCTGACGGCTGGTATGTGACTGCTACCGGACAGGTGGTGATACCCTCTTTGATAATGCGAGAAATATTACAAACAAAACACAACGAATGTCACTGGGGTGCAGAAGCAATGGTAACTTATTTAAAACATAATATTGTCTCAGTACATATGTTAACAATGGCAAAAGCAGTGATGTCCAAGTGTGAAATTTGCTTAAAGAATAACCCAGTGGCAAGAAAACATGCCGAAATGGGACGAATTCGAACAGGCATGGAACCAGGTGATTACTGGCAAATCGATTTTATAGAATTACCAAGAACAAGGGGATATAAGTATCTATTAGTGGGGGTAGATACCTTTTCTGGATGGCCGGAGGCCCTTCCCTGTTGCACCAATCAAGCAAGGGAAACAGTGAAGTGGCTGCTACGGGAGATTATCCCTAGGTTTGGTGTACCATTAGGTATCTCTTCAGATAGGGGACCACATTTCATTGCAACTGTGGTTAAAGATGTTAGTAGATTATTGGGAATCTCCCGGAATTTACATACCCCGTGGAGACCCCAGTCCAGTGGTCAAGTAGAGCGAATGAATCAGACCTTAAAAGGGCAAATAAGTAAGATCTGTCAGGAAGCTAAGATACAATGGCCACAGGCCTTGCCGATAGCTTTATTACGAATCAGAATAAAACCCAGAAGTGGAATGTCTGTAAGCCCTTTTGAGATTATGTATGGAAAACCTTATGAATCCCCCGAGCCAAATCCAAGTATGCATATTGGTGGTAAACAAGATGTTTATAATTATGTTTTATCTCTTGGCAAAACCTTAGCTCGACTACGCAGTGTCCTGGTGTGGAATCGACCTTTGTCTCTGGAAAATCCTGTGCATGATGTTCAACCAGGGGATACAGTTTATATTAAGAACTGGAATGAAGAACCTTTAAAGGAACGGTGGGCCGGACCCTATCAGGTCTTACTGACAACCTTTACGGCTATCAAGGTAGAAGGAGTGGATGCCTGGATACATTACACCCGAGTGAAACGGGTACCAAGACTTTGGGAAGCTCAACCAATAGGTCCTACTAAACTGAGGATACGAAGTATATAAATGGCTAGATTTTGGCATAAGGTTTTCACATTATTTTGGGTACCATTGTGTAATAACCAAATAAGTGCTATATTTTTAGAGATACCCCAAAAGCAAGGAAGTATAACAGAATATTTTGGTAACAATGCTACTCTGGTCTGCAAGGTCGCAAATGATGCTTCAGTAAATTTGTCTAAGGCTCGGATTGTGTGGGAAAGGATCCGAGCTCCCCCGCAAAATCCTGAGGTAAATTATGACAATGAGAAAGGACAAAGAGAATTATGGGATGAATGGAAAGGAAAAGGAAAGGCAATAGAAAGAGGCTTGGGAAAGGAAGGTAGTGTAGAGTTACACCTCCATGGCTTGACCCTTCAAGATCAAGGAAAATATAGATGTTTGGTGAGGACCAATGACAGTGCGGATTACGGATTATGGAATCTGAGCGTGAAAGGAAAGGAGGACTATGGGATCAAACCTGGCTACGAGAATTACCCAGCCTTCCTGGGAAGTAATGTACTCGTTTATTGTATTCTACAGAATAGTAGCAAGGTCAGAATAGGCTGGATAAAAGACAATGAACTAATAAAAAGGGATGAAAGACATGGGATGGAGATAAGATTGGGAGGACAAATGACTCTGACAATAAAAGAAGTTACTAGAGAGGACCTGGGGGAATACCAATGTTTTTATAATAATAAAACCACTGCAGGGTTTAGTAAAATTAGGATTCTTGAGGTAGGAAGTAAGAGAAAGAGGTCGATTCAATCTTCAATACAGGTGACTCAGTGGCCGCCGAGGTACCAAGAGGAAAATTTAATGATAGGCCTAATCAGAGATTTTGCGAAAATACAGAATGTGAGCCAAGTAACTGCTTGCCTACCATTACCAAAGGCGGCAGGTGATCCTATTCCATGGGGAATTATAACTTCCCCGTTGCCCCAGATTGAACAAAACAAAACAATACAATGCAAAGAAATAAAGACTACAGAAATGGTAAAGTCTGTAGGGTATTACAGGGAGAGGGTAATTCTTTACCACTCACAATGTGAAAGGAAGAGGAATTATGAATTTACGAACCTAAATACAATTAGTGGAAAGCTTGGATGGTGCGTGTATGATGAACAACGTACAGTACCACAGGAAAGAATTAGGTGGGAATGTGAAGAAACAAGCGAACCAAAGGAACTAGAGGGATGGGACAGCGCATGGACAATGAGTATTTTACAAAGATTCCAATATGGGGGGGATACCCCTTGGTGTATAAGATGGACTGGTAAAAAGGAAAATACAAATCAGACGGACCAGACTTACACAGTAACCCGACCAGAGGTTAGTAATAAGGAAATGGTGAAAAGGGTCCCTTGGTGGAATTGTACCCAAATTTTAGACTGTGATACAGATTTGAAATTGATAACTTTACTGCCAGTGAAAGTAGCTTTAGCGACAGGATGTGCATGCAGAAGACTACAGACAAACGGGAACTTGAAAGGCCAAAAGAGAATTGCTATAGACTGTAAATATTCAACCATACGGAGCATGGGACACTTCGTATGGGCAACCAATGATGGAACTTGGACAACTCACCTGGGCTTGGATGGCCCAGCAAAAGAAATCACTCTGGGCCTGCCCACTTTATGCCCTATTTGGAAGAAGTCTCCATTTAAAGGAGACTTGAGGGACTCAAGAACGAGAACAAAAAGAGAGACAGATGGAATGGACCAGGATATAGAAGATGATGAATGGCAGGAACCACCCACTGCAGTTAAGATGGGGTGGGCAATAGAGTCTCTATTTGCCCCAGTAGCAACGTATCGGAATAGAGAAATGCTATATAATTTGATGGCACAGGTGGACAGATTGGCAAAGGTGACCAGGAAAGGATTTAAAGATCTAAATCTGCAATTGCAGGCCACTACTAAAATGACCTTGCAGAACAGAATGGCTTTGGATATGCTTTTAATAAAAGAGCATGGAGTATGTGGATATCTGAGAGATAGGGTAGATCATTGCTGCGTGTATATCCCTAATGTAACTGCAGATGTAGAATATGATATATCCCAATTGGCCCACATCGAGCAGAACTTAAGGGAGGAAAAGCATGAAGCTGAACAAAGCTGGTTGGGGGCTATCCTTGAGGGATTAGGACTTCACTTACAAGGATGGGTTAGATCTCTCCTACAAACGATAATTTGACTGATAGTTGTGTTTCTTATAATATGGTTAATGTACATGTGCATACGGGGAGAAATAACTAGGAGTAGTGCATGGAACCGCCGAATAATGGAAATCCTTGCTAGGGAATATCCAAAACATCTCGCCCCACCACCACCAGATGATCTAATAATAAAGCGTTCAAATTACAGGAAAACCCCTTATCACAGTAAAGCATAATACTGATGTTATCGATCTCATGATGGGGAATATGAAAATACTTGCCCCAATAGAGTGAAGTATTTTCAAAGGGGGGAATGTTAGGGTTAAGAAACAACTTTTGATAATGAGATGGGAGATTCATAGCCAAATATTATCATGTATATAATAAAGGAAAACATAAATAAATGATAGAAGGATGGAGGAGTGACAAGACGGACCTTGAGAGATAGAACAGGAACAACTTGAGCCTTGTTAGGAAGATAAGATGGATAAGGTGGGTTAGGACTGAAGCCAAGAACTAATTAAAGTCAAGAACTGAAAAGGAGCATGCGCCAAGGAGAAGAGGTGAAAAGTTTAACCCTGAGGATGACTCCTTACTTCATCTGGAAGACCCCCGGGACGACCACCAGAGAGCACCACGCATGTGCAAATGGGAGGAGAGATAATTAGCATACGAAGCGAGGCTGATGTTGTAAATATTAATAAATACTAATGAATATGTAACTTTTAGGATATTAATAGCGATCGGGATGTAACGGGACTTGAAGCCAGATTTGGGCACCTGCCCCTGGTTTCCAGCGCTGAATAAAGCACCTTCATATAATCACGCTGTGGTTATGTGTCTGCTACGCTAACA
>NW_023307771.1:0-6048 GCF_011077185.1 Oxyura jamaicensis
TTTGAATATGTACATTACAATGAACAAACCCCCATCATTTATTACAAAGCATATCTTAGTTATGATTGGTGAAAAGTTTTCCCGCCTCCGTTTAAAGGAATAGGCTCTGAGAAATTCAGAGCACGTGCTCAGTGAGGGATGGTCGCACCTTGGAGGCGGGTAGCTTTTGGGAAAAATGACAGGTTGTTGGCTCAGGATAGCAAAAAGTGCAGCTTATCGGTCTCTGTGTGCGCAAGAACAATCGAGTCCCCATCTGGTCACAGTGCCTAGCCGTGGTGTCTCTACTACACTCTATACTCTACTGTTCCTAAGAGTCAGCACACCAGGTTCCCCCAGTGCGATAGCATCTAAGGTCGGAAGCCTAGGGAACGCTCAGGTAATGCAGCTATGCCCTACCCTGAAAGCCTCTTCAATGCTGTACATTTTCTTTAAAATGTGAATATTAGTTTTATTTTCCTAGTTACTTTAGGCAATTGCACCACACGGTCTTGATGCAATCATGACTAAGGAAAGAGGCTGGATTCACAGAATTAGCGCCAAAAAACTTTAGTAAATCTGAAACATTGGATTAGAAATTAGAGAGTGACTGATTAAGAATAAATATGTAGGCAACACTCATTGCTTAATATGTGCTACATTTGCGATGTACTGTGCCTGTGCTGCGCTTAGGCCTCCAGATGAGCCCCTGGGACCCCAAGGACCAGATCAAACCAACCTTATGGTTCAGACTGCGACCAAGGGCTCAGAGAGAAGGAGGACTGTTTATAAAAGGGCTTAGAGAGAAGGAGGACTGTTTATAAAAAGATAAAGAATGTCAAACATGCAAGGTCTCAAGATAACAGGAGCCCCTCGGAGCCTGAAGAACCAGACCAAACCAAACTTATAGCCTAGATTGTGACCAAGAGACCATGCACAAGGAGACAAGGTGAAAAGTTCAACTCTGATGAAGACGTCTTACTTCATCCCGACAACCACCCGGACAAACACCAGAGAGTACTACACAAGCGCAGAAAGACTGATAAGATAATTAGCATATGAAGAGTAGTTAGGAAATGATTATGCATAGATGTGTTGCGAAACGTAATGCATATGTAATATTTTAGGGGATAAAAGAGAATGCAAGCAAGCGAATTGTGCGCACGACTTTGGAGGGACTACCCCCTGTGCTGCCCAGCGCTGAATAAGCATACCTACTTTACAATCTTACTGATTGTGGAGTCAGTTTTTCGCGACTCAAGTCCATGATACACATTCTGTTTTTTCTTCAGTAGCTATCATTTGCATATTGCAACAGTGTCCCCTTTTCCCGAAGGGGTCTTTCAAACTTCAAGATCACAAGCTAGTTGTTTCCCGAATATGGTGGGGCTATTCTTGAAGCCCTGTAGTAACACAGTCCAATTAAGTTGAGGTTTTTGTCCTCGATTAGGATTTTCCCATTCAAAGGCAAAGAGTTTCTGGCTTTCAGTTGCCATGGGCAGGCAGAAAAAGGCATGCTTTAAATCTAGTACCGTGAACCAAACTTGACTGGTTTCTAATTTTGTCAAAAGGTTATTTCCATTTTTCCTTGTTCAAAAGAAAATTTGAATCTAATTTTTCCAGCAAGTCCCTTCCTAAGATGGATATTGGCAAATTAGCTAAGTATAAAAATTCATTAATTACAATCATTTTTCCCATTTTAAATTTCAAGTATTGCAAACAAACGCCTTTTCCTGTTTCCATGACAACTCTCTCGGACCCATCATGGTCCCTCTGCCCCAGAGGGCTAACAACCATGATTTTGAGATCTCAGCCTCGGGTTGAGGCAGAACTATTAACATCCCTACATCCTCTTTCCCTGCTCATTCAACTTCAAACAGCTTTATCAAATACTACATGCCACACCTTTAACGCCTTCAACAACCCTTTTAACACTTCCTTTATCTTTCTCCAGCCTGTACTTTTCTAATGCCAGCACCAAAGGCTCAGTCAGGGGCCAACTTAATTCCATACCTTTTCCCTCCAAGATGCTGAAACAACATAGCAGTACACATTTCATCCCATTTCCCTTCTCTCCTCAAAAACATTAACTTTAACAAAGTATTATAGTTTAAAGTTCCATTAAAAGGCCATTTTTCTCCACTTTCCAGCTTATAAAGCGGCCACCATTTATTACAATATTTTATCAATGTTTTCCTGTTCATGCTTCCACCAGCGGACCCTCCAATATCCTTCCAATGGCTTAAAACACATCCTAAAGGACTTTTCTTTAGAATTCCACCCCTTTGTTTTCCTCCCATTTTTCCAATTCATACTTTCAGGATACCCCTTTAACACTTACAAAATGCAGCACGTTGGTATCTTTTTACAGCAATACCAAGGAACTATTATTATTACCAAAAATATAGCTAAAATCGCAATAACAACAATCAGAGTCAAATTCTGCATTCGATAGGTCAGAAAACTGAAATAAGTAACACAGTACCAAATGAACCTTAAAGGCAAACCTTTTGCCAAGGTTCCCAACGGCAATTAAATGCCACCAAAACAGATCCAACGTATACTTAAGGTGCTAGCCACAAAAGTATACACCAACACTATCCTGCAGAAGCTTACCTTCCGACTTACAGGCAGCACCAAATGACCGGTCTACCAAACAAACAACCAAAACAAAGAATATCGTCACTTACAGGGATGGGGTCCTTGTCTGCCTCCGCAGTGATCCGTTGAGTCAAGGAGTCCCTCCGGGAAATCCCGGGGGTACCCTAGAGAGTCCTATTCCTAGCGGGTCCTGCAGCCAGGCAGAGAGGGTGTCCCATCTGGGGTGCCAGACTGATTTAAAGAACGAAATCAAAATTTCTTCTTAGTGACGAAATATTCTTTATTGACAGCGCTGGATGCACGGGGGATCCTTCCACCTAAAGTGCATACCTGAAGTGACAAACTATCTCACATTTATACAGCAGAACAATGAATATTCAATTAACGCCTATACATAGTCATTACCCAAACCCGCCTACTCACGCTTCTTTGGGAGGAAGGCCATATGTCTTCCTCATAGTATACTTTTCACCCTTTGTCTAGAATGCAGCGATTTTGCAAGTTTGCAATATCCTTATCAGTCTGAGCTAATTTGTGTCCTTGTTGTCCATCTGTTTCCTGCCTGAGACGGGATGTCTGGCAAGCTTTTGTTACTTAGTTTTCACATATTCTTCACCTCTTGGCTCCTGATAGTATATCTTACAGACTCAGACTACTTCTTCCTTGACTAACAGATAATATTGAGTAACTAATCTATTCTATTCTTGGTACCTAGATAATGATTCATCCTACTGCCTAGCTAGCTAATCATCCTCTTATATTTACTAATTGCTTGCTTGTTTCACAGGGTATGGGGATTTGCCACAACAGGAAATCTGGTCATGGTTCTCTTGTTAATTTCTCTTAGGTCATGTACCAATCTATATTTACCTTCTTTCTTTTTACTGGTAATATTGGAGTATTAAAGGGGGACATACAGGGTTCTAACAACCCTTGCTGCAACAACCGTTGAATTTCAGGCTTTAACCCTCGCCTGCCTTCCTCAGACAGGGGGTATTGTTTAATCCTCATTGGTACATCTGGGTTGGTTAGGGTTACCTTAAAGGGCTTAATATTTAATCTTCCTACACTTTCTGGAGTATACCAAATTTCAGGATCTATACTTTGCTCATCCTCTGCTCTCAGGGGACACAACTTAATCTTTATCTCCTTATCTACTACCTCTAAGCTTATACCTAATTCTATTATTAAGTCTCTACCTAATAGGTTATATTCTGCCTCAGGTACTAAGAGTAAGGATCCCACCCCTAATTTAGAATCCGATTTGATTAACACCTCTTTAATAACGGGGACCTCGAAGGGTTCCCCTTTCGCCCCAATTACTTGAACCTTTTCGGTCGAGATTTTACATCCTGAAGGCAAATTTTGGACTGTAGATCTTTCAGCCCCTGTATCTATGAGGAACTCAACTTCCTCGTGCCGGGGACCTATCTTTAATTTTATCAAGGGCTCAGTTCTCTTTCGGGCCCCCAGCAAATAGAGCCCCTGACACCCCAGTCCTCCTTAAACATTTTTTTAGTCGCCCTGGTTTTGCAGGTTGGGAGAGCTGGAAGCTGGAGGAGCCGTGGGAGGTGGTGGAATATAGGGAGGTGGTGGGGCTGGGATTTCTGGCTCTCGTCTCTTCCTATGCCTCCCCTCCCCTCCTTTTCTTTTAGAGGGTATAAATTAGCTCGGGTTTCCGAGTTAATCCACAAGTGTGCATACTCACTTTCCTCCAGATTAAAAGGTTCTTTTTGAATTCACATAAATATTTAGAGCCTGGCACATCCAATCTTCAAAAGACCCAAATATGGGCCAATAGAGGTGGTCTTCTCGAATTAGTTTACCACCCCAAACCTCAACGCAATAATGAATCATTTTTACTTTGTCCTTTCCCCGCCTAGAAGGGGAATCATTCCAATTTTTAATCATTAGCCCCAGTGGACTATCCGGGGGAACAGGAGGTAAACTCACACTAGAGTTTCCCTTACCCATGGGACCAGAAGGCTTACTTTTCTTCTGTCCCATCTTCCGGAGCACCTTCACGCACTCACACACAACGCTTCCCCCTTTTCGTGGCCCAGTCCCTCGCAGGATGTGGGAACCGCACTACCGAGGGGTCTGCACTTTTCTATCTTTCCAGTTGGGAAACTGACCAAACTCTACAGCGAGTATACCCAAACTTCTTAGCTGTTACTTAGATAATGCTTCTGCCTTTCTTCTTGTCACTCAAAACACTTAACAGAAATAGGATCACAAGATACACCACCGGGCATATATATTGGGCACCACCATGAACACTCGGATAAAACAGCACTTCTTTTTGGTCTGTCATGCACTTCATTCATCTCCGGCTGCTCCCCCCGTGAAGAATACGGAACGACGGATTGGAATTTCGCACTCTCTTCGCAGCGATGCTGCGTCTCACTCACAGCACAATCACGCAATCACACAGAGGCCCCTAGCACATCTCATTCACACCACAAGACTATATAATTTAGAATGATAACCAACCAAACAAGTATTGTCTCTGACTGTGTTCTTCGTGGAGTGACTCACTCCACTCTGTTTCAAACACATACACTTATACAAATACTTTCAACACAAAATACCCGGACATTTACGAAGAAGACATACAATTATTAACACTCTAGTTAGTATCCCTCCAGCAGCTGCAAACATTACCCAGGTAACCTTGTCAAAATTGCGAGAGGCCCGCTTACCCTTCTCCTGCTTCTTATACAGTCATTAGCAGGTCCATCCTGGCTCCCCAAAATGGGATGCAGTGGTAACCTCCGATTTGCTCAATCTACTCCCAAGATCGCTAGCGGCCACTCTATCGGTTACCAAATCCCCTTTGACCGCTCTATCAGACAGCCTGTAGGGTACCCTCCTCCCTTATGGGGACTATGCTGCACGCCAGATGTCCCTGCGCGATTTACCAGCTGCCCCGGCCACGCGTACAACTTACAGGCCCTTCCTGTACTGTAAAACATACCATTTGTCCACTGCTTCAGGAGGTCCTTGTCTGCTCCTGTGGTGAGCGGCTGGCAGTGGAGTCCCCTCCAAGGAAAATACTCGGGGTGCACCTAGGGGCGTCCGCTCCGCAATCAATCCCGCAGCCGAGCAGAGTGTCTCCTGCCTGGCTCGCCAAATGACTCACAGAAAACTGACTCCACAATCAGTAAGATTGTAAGGTAGGTATGTTTATTCAGTGCTGGGCAGCACGGGGGTAGTCCCACCAAAGTCGTGCGCAACAATTCGCTCGCGTGCATTCTCTTTTATCCCCTAAAATATTACATATGCATTAAGTTTCGCAACACACCTATACATATTCATTTCCTAGCTCCGCCTAGCCCCGCTTCATATGCTAATTATCTTACCAGTCCTTCTGCGCTTGCGTAGTATTCTCTGGTAGTCGTCCGGGTGGTCGTCGGGATGAAGTAGGACATTCTGAAATATCCTGTTGAAGCAGGATATCTCTCTAAGTGG